>NC_072736.1:14567059-14630157 GCF_026930045.1 Uloborus diversus | reverse complement strand
CATTTCAAGTTTCTCAGATTCAGGCATTTTTTCCATATTCTTAGTCTGTCTTAAAATGTTTTTTTTTTTTTATTTTTTATTTTTTCACATTTTCATATATTTTTTCACGTGTGTTTAAAAAATTCCTTTTCTGTGACATTTCTCAAAATCATTTGAAATTTAACCATTCTTTTGTGCTTTTTATAAAAGCCTTTTTGAATATGTTACATAAAAGCAAACATTTTTAAAATAGGTATTATTTCATCATGTATTTATTATTTTATAATGTCATACATGTTTCCATGTGTGAAATATACATAGTTGCTCTCAATTAATGCAAAATTTAATTTTTGCTGCTGCAAACTGCTCCAAACTCACCATTTTCCTGCTCCCAAGATTGCTCCAAAAGCAAGTTTTGGTCGGCACCTCCCTGACTGTGTTAACGCTTTTTTTCACCTTCAAGCAAATGTTTAAGAGGATTTTTATGTGATTCACACAGGATTTTATTTCATTGTGTGTGTGTGTGTATATATATATATATACATATATATATATATATATATATATATATATATATATATATACACTAGTTGTACCCACATGGCTTTGCCTGTATATTAACAAATAATGTATGGTGAATTTTCTCACCAATTGGCTTGTGCCCATGTTGCGGTTTCACGTTATGATAATTTCGTAATTTACGCGTCCATCTTATGATAATTTTGTTCTTAAAATTGGAATAAAAAAGAACCACATTCAATTTTCGAAAAATCGCTTCGAGGTGCACACCCCCATGCTATAAACTAACTTTGTGCCAAATTTCATGAAAATCGGCCGAACGGTCTAGGTCTATTCGCGTCACAGAGATCCAGACATCCTCCGGACATCCAGACAGACTTTCAGCTTTATTATTAGTAGATATATATATATATATATATATATATATATAATTTGTGTGTAATAGTAGTTCCATACTTCAAAACATACTTTTTGCCGCTCCAATTACACTATTTCACTATTTTCGTTCTCCAAGTTTCTACAAAACATACTTTTTGGTGAGCCAAGCTGCTCCAAAGTCACTATTTTCCCGTGCCTGAGATTGCTCCAGAAGTGGGTTTCAGCCCCCAAAGCAGAATAATTGACGATGTTCTGCAACGTAAAATCATTTGACCAAAATTGTTCTGCAAGTACCAAGCATTGTATACGCAAGCAACCATCGTGACCTTTTACACAAATCGGGAGCCCTAAATTAAAATTGTTTCATACAGGAGTTTTTTTTTTTTCCAGTGTTAAAAACTTCACTGTTGCTATGCATTTCTGTGGCATAAACCGATTACAATTCTCCAAAAATAGTTTATATGCTTTCTAAATTGCATAAAAAGAGCAAAATGCAGAATTTTATTAAAATCCAAACCTAGGTGTCAAACCTCGTTTTTTTGGTTAATTTTACATGGCATGAAGGAGCAATTAAAATCATGTTAATAAATAACTAACTTACTAAAATAGTAAATAAAATCAATCGAGTTAGGGTAGCATATAATAAAACACTTTCTAAATAATTGAAATATTTTCAGGATGCAAAGGGATTGAAATCTCAAACAAGGCATGCAATTTTCGGCGATGGCCGTGTTTCAATGTCGGCATGTTTCCAAAACTTACGTTTATAGAGAAAATTGCACTGGATGAAGATGGATTGGGAAAAATAAGGAAAAGGAAAACCAAAAACGCTATAAAAATCAGAATCTTTTCTGGTATTTTCTAAAGAATATTATATTTCATAGTCTAAAGAATATATTTCACACTCTAAAGAATATGAAATTTCTGCAATTTTTACACACATCTTCCAACTCAATGTAGAATTTTGCACAAATTCTGCAGATTTCTTTAAGTTCAAAGTAAATCTTAAGTTTCTGCAAATGACTTATCAAATTCAACATTTTTCGCGAGCTTTCCGCCGAACTATCGCATTTTGCAAGAGTTTTAGATTTTCTTTTAATTTAAAGAAATCTGCGGAACTTCTGCAAAATTCTACCTTGTGTTGAAAGATATTTGTAGAAAATCTGCAGTTTCTGCAGAAATTTCAGCGAAACCTGTAGAATTCCTGCAGAAAATTTCTCTGAGTTTTCCTCTTGCATTTGAACAGAATTTGTTCTGCAGCCTAGGCATCTGTTCTGCGACGTACGTCGCAAATTTAGTAGTATTCTGCTTTGGGGGTTTCAGCTGGCACCAGGGCCTGATTACCGCACAGGCCTACTAGGCCTGGGCCTGGGGCCTCCTCTTCCTAAGGGGCCCCAAATTACTTAAAGAATTATACATAAAATTAAAACTATACAAAAAATATGCATTTTTAAAATAATAGCTTTCAGGGGGCCTCCAAATTATTGTGGGCCTTGGGTCTCATTTTTAGTTAGTCGGGCCTTGGTTGGCACATCCCTGTATGTTACAAAACATGTTTTTTGTTGTAATAAGCAGTAAGTCTGGTCATTTAAGAATTTGTTTTCCGTATTGCCCATATTATCCATTTTTTTTTTTTTTTAAATTCTCTGGACTGCCTTTTGTCCCAGTTAGTCCAGATAAAAGAAAATTTTATTGTGTAATTTATTCCTTATTTTGTTGTACAGTCAAACCTTGATATCTCTCACCTCCTTATATAGAAACCCTTGATAGCTCAAAAAAAAGTTTTTCCCTTGCATTTTGCATAAAACCCTCAAGTGTTTTTTCTATAATTGTCTTGAAATTTATTTTACGGAACCCCCGCTATGTCAAAATTTTTGCCACAGATGCAAGGTTTAATTGATGCTTTTCCATTGGAAAATTTTGTAGCAGAACCAGTTATGGAGACATCTGCATGTAGTCCTTCACTCTTTTTTCCTGGAAAGTATGAAAATAGAGGATTGGGTGGGGGGGGGGATAAGAGAATAGGGTAGCGTTGGTATGAGGGGGATGCTGACGTCTTTTGTCTGTTTTCCAGGGGTCGAAGTGGTCCTATATTTCCTATATTTTCAAAAAAAGTATGAAAATCGTCCTATATTTCCTATATTTTTGGAAAATGTCCTATATTTCCTATATTCCTGTTTTTTATCCAATTTATTTCTTTAAAACAACAGTAAACAAACTATCTGACTTCGGATTTTTCGTCGAAAGTACGTGGTGCAAACGAATTTCAAATTAAAAAACACAACTCACTAAATCCTGCAACAGGCATCTTCTCTCATTGGCCACAGCAATATGACGTCAAAGTAGTGGGTGGAGTTTCGAGAACGAATTCTGAAGTTGGTTTTAGAATTTTGCGTTTGGCAACAGCAGTTTGTTTTGTTTTCCAGCGTGGTTTTTTTGGTTTTGTTTTCGTGTTTTTTTGTTTTTGTTTTCGCGGGTATATTTTCGTGTTCAGTGCATTTTCTGATCGGAATGTTATAATAGTCTTTTTGCAATCTTTTCTTTTCGTGGAATTTTATAGAACAAAATATCTATGTTTGTGCTACAAAGCATTGGTTATTTCCTGTTAGTTCTCAATACAAAGACGGTTTTTATTTATTTATATAAGTTATGTTTGAGACACTTCTATCCCTGCAAAAATTGTGAGTTGCTGTGTTAATTATCAATAAATTTCACTTTGTTCTTTTTTTTTTTTTTTGTCTACAAAGTACACTTTTTTCAAAAATTATTCTTTCAACTACAGGAAAGTCATTTCAGGTGTAAGTTATAATTTTTTTTGAAGGTTTTTTTTTAAACAAAATCATTGATAAGAATAAATAAATAATATGTATATATTATTTTATTTTTCATAGCGAAACTATTCATATAATGTGTCCTATATTTGTCCTATATTTTTTGTGGAAAATGTCCTATATGTGACAAGTCGATCACTTCTACCCCTGGTTTTCTCTAAAAGTTAGATTCTTTCTCTTTTCTTCTGGTTTGGAACATGCACTCGCTTTGACAACAAGGGGTCGAGTTTTTGTAGTTGACCAGTTTTCAAGCCAAAATGCGTTCTTCTTCAGTCTGATTTTTAACTCCTGCAAAATGGCTGGTGAAAAGCGTGTGTTATCAATTAGGGCAAAATTGAAATTTTTAAGTTTATTGATGAAAACATGCTGTTGAAGAAAATTGAAATTGCTGCTGATTTGAAAATCCCTACCAGTACACTTTCAACAATAATAAAAAACCGTCAAGCTATTAAAAAAACTATGCTCAAGGAAATTGTAAAAAAAAATAGAATATTTGAAAATGTGCTTATCCTGAAGTAGAGGAATGTGTACTTTTAAAACTTAGTAAATTACTAAAAGGTATTATTAGTTTTTTGTCGTTTATTCAATTTGATATATCTACATTTCATTGTGAGAGTTACAATGCCTTTTATTATTATTATTATTATTTATCTCTCATTTATCTTCTTTTTCTTATTTTTTATACTTTTTTTTTTTAGCTCCAAACCTCTATATCTCAAACTTTTTTTCTTTCCCGAGAGATTCAAGATATCGCGTTTGTACTGTACATAGAATTCAAAAATTAATTTTTGAAGTTTTTTTTTTTTTTTTTGAAGTATGCAAAGAAATTTCTCTAACTTAAATGTTTTTTTGTTTATAGATATGGTCCAACTGAGCAACTGAAGTTTGTTGGAATTGAAAGAGAATGTGAATTTCCTTAAATATATCACATTATCCTCACAAAGGTTGTAATATTCATTCATGGCATATGGTTTAAAATGTTACAATCTTGTTCATTCAAGTTCATTAGTGTCTTGCAAATAATCAAAAACACTCACAATTATCATTCACTCATGAATTTAAAATATTTATTTATCCACTAAAATTGGCCATTTCATACTCCTCCCTTTTGTTGATCTGGTAATCAACATCGCATGTTATGTTGTTTGACAAAAGTACCTATTCTTCTGCGTATGTTTTCCTTCATTTCATAGTCTGGCAATTTTGAGGTGTGTAAAGGACTTTTTAAAACATATTAGTGTTGTGTCACTATTGTCTTGTAATTGAATTGAACAAATAATTTTGTAGATGGATAAATGTTGCATGTTATTGTAAGTTTTATATTAACAGTAGCATCTTTTTAATAAAAAAAGAGAATTGATATATGTGCAGTCATTGAATCCTTTGTATTTAGTACACTTCAATTATGAATTGTTCTACTTAAAAACAATGAGCAAAGACTGTTTATAAATTCTTGCACTGGTGTAGAAAATTCATAAAAAAAAACAAGGTCCAACATAGTTGTCCCCCCCCCCCAATCCTTGGTCCAACATAGTTGTCCCCCCCCCCCCCAATCCTTATCTCAAAAAGTTTTTAATCACATTGTTAAACCACTTCTATGTGTGCACCTTTCAGGGTTCGTACGGGTCATGGAAATCCTGGAAAGTCATGGAAAAAAAATAACATAATTTCAGACCTGGAAAAGTCATGGAAAATTGAAATTTTCATTGAAAGTCATGGAAATTTATTTCAAGTCATGGAAAAATTTCCTGGACAAAGAGAAAAGAACAGCAGCTAAAGGAGCATTAGAAATCTTGAGTGATTTAACAGTATAGCACATAAAAGCTATTAAAAGTCGAAAATTGAATGATCCAAAATCAAATCTAAATTTTGAAATCTCATTGCATCCACTCCTGTCGCAGCTGCTTGCCATTTTTTGCGATTTGATTTTACTGCCTCGACATCACTTATTTTGAATTTACTGTTATTTTAAACACTTCTTATGTTTCATATTCTGTAGTAGCAAAATTTCACTTTCTTAATTTTGCCACGCCCACTCAAAAAAAAAGCAATTCAATTGCATGCGAGTTCGATTCCATCACTCGTAAGGACTTTATTATTAAATTTATCAGAGTTTATCTTAATTTGTTGAATGTTTTAGAAAATAAAGATCTTAAGTCAGGCGATAGAATACAGAAAAAGAGGAATTCTAATGCTCTAAAACAGTAGTGCCCAACATACGACACACAAAACTAATCCATACGACCCACTGCTACGTTCAATGTCGGGAATTAAACGTGTTCTGGAATTTCTGAACCATTAATTTATGTATTTGAAAATATGCAAATTTGTAATTAAAACAAATGTACTTTTGAATCAGAAGATTGATTCATTAATGAATGGTTTTTTCAAAAAAGTTCTAGTTTAGAAACATAAAGGACCAAACTATGTGACTTTATTCAAAGAACCAAAATACTGTCAAGTTACGTGGATGATTAAAGGCACTGTTGACACTAAAAGGTAACTTTTGAAGCAAATTTATTGAAACTTAGTGATGACCTTTGTCCCATTCAATATCATTCTGCCTGTTTTTTAAAAAAAATATCAGACATTTAAGCATCGTCATATTCGCTTCGCTGCATTTTTACTTAACTTAAATTTATATGATGAAGACAAATAAGAATAGTTTAGTTTTTTAAGTGTGCACTTATATTTTTTCCATTACGAGTAAGTGCTTCAATGAGGCTGTGGCATTCATATAGACGTTTTGCTAATGCTCATTTCCAAATATTACCAAGTTTGAGATTAAATAGTGCTATTCTCTTCGTATAACGAGGTCATGAAAATTTTCATTGAAGTCATGAAAAAGTCATGGAATTTTTTCATCCAAATAGAGTATGAACCCTGACCTTTGGAATTCTGAGAAGATTTAGATTTTCAACTTGGCACCAGCAAAGCCAAAATTGACCTTCTGGAAGTGAAGATTTGGTTGACAATTTTTATATGGAATATAAACTCATAATTGCCAACATTTGTTTAAACCTAAGATTTTAGAGGTGGTTGACTCTCAACCCCCCCCCCCCCCCCCCCCCCTCCTCTTGGCATCCCTGGGAGCTTTTTCTTTTATTTAGATGCCATTTTCAGTTTTCGATGTTAGATCCACTTACATGCCTTTAGCTTATATGGTTCTTATTGGGAAAAAAACTTTATGAGATAAGGAGTAATATATATATATATTTAAATCTTAAATGCTCTTTTCTTGTTTTTTAAATAATGCTGCAGGACTTGATAAACACCCTATATTTTACAGAACAAAGTAAATTCAACTCATAAAACGTAAATTGTAAATAAAGAATTTATTCTTATTCATTGTACAAGTAAAACATATTACATTTTAGAAACAAGCAGACAGTTGGAAACAGAAAATTTCACTAGTAAGAAAATTATGTTGATGGTATGTTTTTGTTTGATGATAAAGCTTTCTAGATACACATTTTGTTTCCATCAATAGGGATTTTACTATTCATTCCCCCCCCCCCCTCCAAATACAGTCACTAGTGAAATCTTCTAACTCTTCCTGCTATTTGTTAAGACTTTAGAATCTTTATCGAGCGAAAAAGTTAATATGCGTTATAATAATTATTGGAAGCATGTTTTTATTATCATTATTATTTCATTCAAATAATGTGATTGCAACTGCTGTTTAATTTTTTGCTCCAATGAGCACTTAAATTTTCCATTTTAAAACTTTTCTTTTCAAGCAAAGTAAATTAAAATGTAAAATGATAAATAACATTTCCATTTTGTAAAATAATAATCTGTTAAGAAAGAAATGTATTTGATTTATGCAAAGGTGTTTAGAATGATTCTGAAATGAGATTCAACAATCTGCTAAAAAAAGATTTCTGGGAATAATATTTAAAAAATGTGAAACAATAATTCAGTTTTAGAAAAATATTCTTAAAAAGTAGGTTTGGGGCAGTGGTTTAAACTTATAAAGGACAACAAAAGCACACATTCACTTTCAATCTTTTTTCATACAGATTTACCAGAACGAAAAAAAACATTGTAGATTTGTAAGAAAGTAAAGTAGATGTTCTTGAAAAATATATGTTACTGGGAAAGAGAGACCAAAATTGTAGAATGGTCACCTTTTCAGTTTGACAATTGTGTCTGATGGTTTGCTGGAAATAGTTGCTTTCGGCCAATGTCTTTGGTACATGAATGTTGTTATTCACCCGGTAATGTTAGTTATATACCAGATTTTGGACTTTCACAGGAATATATATACATACAGTCTGACCACAAATGTCTTGGGTGGGCAATCTGCCAACTAAAGACGATTCCATCTGAATGAATCTAGCAGGGGAGAAGGGAAAATAACGATGGGATTTTGATGCATGCGTTTTATAATGTCACTAGTGCCTTATTAATTTATTGTACGCTCTAAGTTGAAAATGAGGGGAAACCACAAAATAAAAATGAAATATTTCCATGTCCGGAAATGTAAAAGGAAGGCTCAAAGTTACATTGTTGTATCAATTAAAGTTTGTAGTGAGAATATAAATTTAATATAGTATAGATTTAAAAAAATTTGCTGTCTGCAAATTGTCATTTGTACAAAACTGCGTCTAAATAATTCAGAGGCAAAAGCACATATCTGTAAATAACAAACAAGCAGCCCTATGAACTAATAGATGCATCCATTTTTGCCTTAGACACAAAGGACCGACTCGCCTCACAAAGAAACAGTTCATGGCTTCTCATTTACCATAGTCACTCTATATACAAGGTTATAAAAGCATTTTACATCTTTTTAAAATATTATTTTACATTCCGTACACATGGTATTCTTATATAACAGTTGAACAAGTGGCACTTTGTTGAAATATATCAACAAAGTATACAATACTTTTGAAAAAAAAATCCGAATGAAAACCATTCTTTTCCATCAATGCAGCAATTCTCCTCATGTCCATTCTTTTCAATCTGCAATGAGATCAGACGAAAAATACTTAAATATTGATTAATAAAACATTGATTGAAAAATAATTCTAAATCTGAAAAAATAAGATTTAAGTTCTGACATCCAAGGCTCTCAAAAAAATACCATCCTTTTCAGCACTGATAACGGGAGGTAAAAACCGTTAGTACATATCCTCCTATAAATAATTGCCAAAACTACTGATCGAGTAACACTGATGTAGCCAACATTTAAACTAGTGCCATAGCATGCAGAACAGCATTATTTCATTGTTGAGGCACCGAAAATTCAGTAAGTTATTTATAATTTAATAATATTTTGTGGCAATGTTTGACAAGTAAGGAAATGCTTTATTTTGACGAGGCTGACTTGGATCCGGTAACTTAACTGCTTTACTGGTAAGACTGTAATTTTAAGAAAATGAAGAAATGAAAAAGTGGTCAACAATGAATGCTATCTACTGGAATTCAGGGTTTACTACTGGAGTTGGGGTTAAAATTTCAACTGTTAAAATATCACCAAATAGGCAATTGCTGCATTCAAATGTAGAAGCAATTTTCACCTGTCATACTTTGATGGGCGATTTTTTAGCATATACAGGGGTCGAAGTGGTCCTATATATCCTATATTTTCAAATTTCAATCTCCCTATATTTTTGGAAAATGTCCTATATTCCTGTTTTTTATCCAATTTATTTCTTTAAAACAACGGTAAACAAACTATCTGACTTCGGATTTTTCGTCGAAAGTATGTGTGCAAACGAATTTCAAATTAAAAAACACAACTCACTAAATCCTCCGACAGGCATCTTCTCTCATTGGCCACAGCAATATGACGTCACTGTAGTGGGTGGAGTTTCGAGAACGAATTCTGAAGTTGGTTTTAGAATTTTGCGTTTGGCAACAGCAGTTTGTTTTGTTTTCCAGCGTGGTTTTTTTGGTTTTGTTTTCGTGGTTTTCTTTGGTTTTTGTTTTCGCGGGTATATTTTTGTGTTCAGTGCATTTTCTGATCGGAATGTTATAATAGTCTTTTTGTGGAATTTTATAGAACAAAATATCTGTATGTTTGTGCTACAAAGCATTGGTTATTTCCTGTTAGTTCTCAACACGAAGACGGTTTTTATATATTTATATAAGCTATGTTTATGACACTTCTATCCCCGCAAAAATTGTGAGTTGCTGTGTTAATTATCAATAAATTTCACTTTTTTTTTTTTTTTTTTGTCTACAAAGTACACTTTTTTCAAAAATTATTCTTTCAACTGCAGGAAAGTCATTTCAGGTGTAAGTTATAATTTTGTTTGAAGGTTTTTTTTAAAACAAAATCATTGATAAGAATAAATAATTTGTATGTATTATTTCTTTTTTCATAGCGAAACTATTCATATAATGTGTCCTATATTTGTCCTATATTTTTTGTGGAAAATGTCCTATATGTGACAAGTCGATTACTTCTACCACTGCATATATCGTCGCATCAGAGCAACAGTAGGATATCTTAGTGTTGTTTCTGGGATTAGGTGGTCCTACTGTTGCTCTGAGGCAATGATATATATCCGGGGTGAATTGGCACTGGAATGTTGTTTTGGTACTGCATTTCTGAAAAAATAAATTCCTCTTCCATATAAAACTGGATTATTTCTCATTGGCTTTCCAGTATTAAAAAATCTACGGCTTCATCCCTGATTTATACAGGGTGCCACGTTTTAACCTGCAAGACCTCCAATAGCAAAAATGTTCGAATCAGATGCAGAGTTAAGATATTGAAAATTTGGAGTAAAAATGAAAATGAGTCAAAAAATACAAAATTGAACTTTTATATAGGCCCCCTAATTTGTACCCTAACTTGTATTTAGGGAAATAATCTCCATTGAAAAATAATTTCAACTCAAAACGTTTGACATTGTGACTTACACCACTTTACACTTGCCATCAATAACACCTTTTGGGGGAAAATATAGCGGTTGGCAAGTGTTCAAAATCATATGTGTATAGAGTGTGGTTTTTCAAATTGTTCAAGGTTTCGTAGTGTGTTTTTGCGTATTACGCAAACATTTGCATTTATTTTTGAACAGCAATGACAAATGTAAATACAGTGGTACCTCCTTTAAGGGACACTTTTTCTGGTCCCAGTCCCTTTGAATAGGGACCTCCATGTATTTGCCTCTCATTAAGGGACAGTCACAGAGAAAAAAAATATATGTAGATGCATTATAGATAAGAATTGATTCGAATTCAATGTTCCTTTTTTATCCAAAAATTAACTGTTAAAAATTTGGCTTGACATTTACATGCAAATAAATAAATCTGTACTCTACAATTTTTGCTGAGACCTCTACATTCATGTTTTTCCCTCTCTTCAATTTCTTCATAGAAGTTGAGTTCCGACAGATAGTATGTCGACCATGACAAACTTCGTATAGTACACTTGAAATGTGATCAGTTTTTTGCATTGTAAATTACATGACATCAAACAAATCTATGTAGCACAAAAATTCAAACTGATAACTAGTGAAAATCAGTTACAAAACTTTGATACTACAAACATTTTGATAGAATTTTATTTTTTTTATTTCAAGTTGGAATAATTCTGAATTTCATTTAGTATCTCTGAAACATTTTCAGTACTTATTCTTAAATATTATTAGTTTACCTTTATTATGAAATTACACTGAGTTTAGTACACAGTATGTACCAATACCTTCGAATATGGGACACCTCTATATAAGGGACAAGTTGTCCGGTCCTTTATTGAGAGGTTCTACTGTACCTTGTTTTTCTTACTTTGACGACCTGTCATTCTTCTGATAGGGCCATAAATTCCAATCTCATCTTCTGTAGGGTCCCTTAAAACTTTAAACTGGAATATCTCCTTGAGTTTTGGTCGCACAAATGTCAAGTTTTTTGTGTCAGTTTAAGTTTTCAACAGAGATTATTTCTCTAAATATAAGTTAGGGTCCGTATAAAAAGTTAAATTTTTGTATTTTTTGACTCATTTTTATTTTTGCTTCAAACTTTCAATATCTTAAAACTTTGCATCAGATTTTGAACATTTTTGCAATTGGAAGTATGATGCATCTCGGACTAACGGTTGCGAAAGTAGTTTTTTTTTTTTTTTTTTTTTTTTTTTTTTTTTTTTTTTTTTGCAGGTTAAAATGGAACATCCTGTACACATAGTTGCAGTGTAGCATGTAATAGGAGCAACCCGGGACTGCGGGGCTCTTACACATTTTGGGTGGCAATCTAATTTTCACTCCGGGTGATAGTTTCACTCTAGTTAAGTTCACTGTATGGCATTTTTCATTGATGCATGATCTAAAAATTTGAAGGAAAATAGGCAAGGGTGGCAGTTTCAAGTTTTCGCCCCGTCTCGGAAAAATCAACTATCCAGCACTGTGTATTTTCCCCTCTGTCAGACACAGAATAGAACGATTAGAAAAAAAAATTATCTTTAAGGATAACTAAAAAGCTTTTTAAGCAAAACTGAAGCGTCATTTTCGGGAAAGTGTCTGGATCCTCGGTTATTTCCTTTGCAGAAAAAAATCTAGATTGTTTCTTCTTCTCCAAGAAAAAAAGTGTGGACAACAATGAAGGACGAAACTCCCAAATACAACTACACAACTGACTAAACAAGAGCTAACTTACTTGAATCTTGCACAACTGCACAGTGGGGCAGCGAGGTCATGAAATTGTTGTCTCTGCAGTGGTATCTCTTCCACGCTGTGGCTTTGAACATCCCGTAATCTTCGCAGGATATATCGCAGTAAGCAGGTTCGTGTGACGCAGCCTCGCAATAGACCTCTCCAGGTGTGATGAGATTCACTTTACAGAGGTACAAAGCTAGAGTAAGTTCAACAACAAGTTGTTACGCTTGTGTTGCTTTAACCTTTGACTGTTAATTTTTCGAAACATATCATTTCTTACATGCATTTTGAAAACATCTGAGATGAATACTACATGACTTCCTTGTATAAATATTTAATGCATTATACGCATATCTGAATTTTAGTAACAGATTAAAAAGCTGATGAGAATTATGTCATCAAACCAAATGTGTCTAAATGGATCCAAGTTTTTTTTTTTTATTTGTGGTAGGGTGGCAAAGGAATAAAATTCTCGGGATTGGCGAAAATTCTCAATTTGCCAAATGAAATTACAATTTTACCGAATGATAAAATGCAAGCATACACCTATATGATACGTGCTATAACATCTAGGGAAAAGGAACATTAAGCATCATTAAAAAAGCAATTTAAGTAAGAAAAAATAACCTCAATATTACAATATTGTGTCAAACTTTGGTGAATCGTCAGCAAAATTTTGCTGTAAGGGTAATTTGTTTTCTGTAAGTAAAGTAAGGATATTTTGGGAGGTTGCTGTGGCTTCCCATTCGGGCGCCCCGCAGAGCAACGGAACCGGGAAGTGTCAGGGAACTTCATAAAAGTTCAGTTAAAAATGAAAAAAAAAAAAACCCCTACAAAATAGGTAAGCTCTTGATAAAAAAGCCAAGTTTTGATTCATAAGGAATAAGGAAAATAGTGCCGAATTATCACCGTTATTTTTCGAATCCAAAGCCGTATGTTGTCAAGTTATTGCTCACAGTGTCACAACCAGCATTAGCAATCCTTCCGGGGGTGGGTGGGGGGGGGGGGGGGATAGATGACTAAATACAGTCAGTATCATATTTTACTATACATAGTCAAAATCTTTGTCATAATCTTCTGCGTATGTTATTGGTTCATGTCATAAGTATTTGCTGTCTTAAAACTTATTGGCAAAGCTTTTAAAACCTTTTAGAACAAGAGCCCGTGAGTGCCAGACTTACATCATAGTATAAAGGCCCAAAACTTTTCTGCGTAAGCACTTCACAGGGGGTAAGAACGGTTCGCTATGCTTTTCGCACTGCCTTTGGCAGGAAACAGGTAGCAATAAGGTGCATCAAAGACTGAGTCATTCCATGTCAAGTGATCTCGTCGTCTCCACTCGACCATCTCCGATTTGAACGAAATTTTATAGAGGTACAAACATGCCTTTGAAACTAACCTATACCAGTGGCGGATCCAGCCGATTGTTTTGGGAGGGGCCATCCGAAATTTTTGAACAAACTCCTCAGATCCGAATTTAGCTCCATGCCATCTCTAGGCAAATTTCAAATCTGCCGCCCCCTCCCCCCCCCTCTAAAAGAAGAAAATTTTCTTGACTCAAAAAAAAAACCGTAAAAAAGTGTTTCCCAGATTCAAACTGTCAAACTTATGAAGAAATGATGGCGTTTCCCAGAGGCGCCCCGATGAAATAATCACACTGGCCTCTCAAAAAAAATTTTATTCGGCAAATTTTGCTGACGATTCGGCAAATACCATGATTGAAAAACATTTGACTTTCATAAGTTGTGTGAAAGTAATCATTATTAAATCACAAGAAGAAATTGTTTCTGTGGAAAATGAAAGAATGCTAATATTTTACTTTCAAGAATAACACTTTAATTCAAAAAATGTGTTTAAAGTAGCAAATTTGCCGCCCCTGAAAAGTTTGCCGACCTAGGCAGCTGTCTACTCTGCCTATTGGGAAATTGGGCCCTGATAATTCCCCAGAAATTTTACTAAAATGAAGTTTTAAAAACTCAATTTTCGAGGTATCGAGACTTTAGGTGAGGGGGTGGATTTAGGAATCTCCCTCGAAAATGTTTCAAAATTTAAATTTCCGAACAATTTTTGAAAATTAGGAAACTAAAAACGCATTTTGTCTATTTTTGATGATGTACGGAGAAAGGTCAGGTTCGGGCGCTGGGGAATACTTTTTGAAAATAAAGCTTAGAAACCAAAATATTCTGTCATTATACATTGAGAAATTAGAAGAGGAGGGGCGCTCTTCTAGCTCTTCAGCTGTCCAGCCTAAAAATGCACCTTTAGGTTAAAGGAAGTGTGAAGGTGCTTAGAATCCTTCCTTCCTGGAAATATTTTGCCTTTGAAGTCCCAAAAATTTGGATTTTTAGCTATATTTATACATATTTTAGAAAGGAATGGAAGATTCGTAAGCTCCTCCAAAAAACCTCCTTTTAAAGCTATCATCACGATATAAACTACGAAGGGAGGGGGTCCTATCAAAACTCATTTGTAATTAAAGTCCCGCCCCCCCCCCCCCAAAAAAAAAATCATTTAAGTTGCTTTTAAGCAAGTTAAGTGATAAGTTAGTTTCCGTTGACATTTTTTCCAAATAAAAGACTTAAAATGCAATTTTTTGCTACATATCAAGGCATTTATGAATGGGCATGGGAAAAGGGGTTCTCCTCCTAGTTTCGAAATTAAAGCCATAAAAACGAATATTTAGGCTCTCTTTGGTCTAGTGAACAATAGGTATACTCTGAGAACCGCAACATTTAAAGATCGTCCAAGTGTCTGTAGTTGGAATCAAGAAATGATGTAAAAGATAGAGAAAAATTTTGGAAATAAAAGTTTTGTTTTGAGGATAGGAACATAATTTATCTCCCAATTAAGGTCTATACTTCTTTTTCAGTAAAATACATATGTCAAATTTTGTTATCTTCTCTTTTTTTTTCTTTTTTTCCTTCAAAAAAATTTCTACAATCACAAGGCTTTGGGAGGGGCCATGGCCCCCATGGCCCCCCTCTAGATCCGCCCCTGACCTATACAAATTTTCAGGTTCCAAAACCCAAATCCTGAGGATCTAGGGTCAATAAAAAAAGAGGGAGCTCCAAAATGGCGGATCAGCTTTGTGAAATATATTGCCAAATATGTTGTGAAGTATGTTGTTTCCTGCCAAAGCCAGCGCGACTCAGCTTAACTAATAGCGAACATTTCTTACCTGCTGTGATGTGTTTACGCAAAAAAAAATTAGGGCTTTTATACTGTGACGTAGATCTGGCACTCATGGGCTCTTAAGACTTTGTTTTTGGAATAACTTTAGCAAATGGTCAATAGCCAAGTAACTTGTAGACTTTCAAAACATCAGCTGTAGCCTTTCTGGTGAATCAATTTGATTTACCAGACGATCTCAATTGGTTTGAAATAAGCTCTTGAAGAACGCGCTAAGTTCTATCTGAATCTTGATGTGAGACATTCAGAGACGTAACTAGAGGGGGGCAGACGGGGCTCGCGCCCCGGGCGCCAGATTTCAGGGGCGCAAAACTGACGAAGTAAATACATGAATAAATTTTTACCAAGGAAAAAGTTAAAAAATAAACAACTTAGTAGAAAACAAAACCGTAGTAAAACGTAGTAAAAAAACAAAACCTCAGGACAGGCACAGGCTGACAGAATGTAAAAGATAGACGGAGAGCAGGTAGGCGCAGTAAATGGTATAAATGTATTTTCTTAAAGTGACCAGTTCTTATTACATCTCATCTAAGAATCACCCAAAAGCAGCGGAAATGCTTAAATCTACTTCATCCACAATAAAACCATAATAAAATTGTCAACGTGATGTCCCTTTACTACATAAGAAGGAGAGCTAGTCTACCCTACTGGCCTCAGGTAAAATCGTTTTACAGCGTTCGCTCGGACGTAGCCCCTTTTTAGAAATTGGAGCGAGTTTTCACCCCACAATCTTGATCCTATAGAATAATTCTCTTAAAGAGTTTCTCTGTGGTACGAGCTCTCGTACTACATATTTCTCTGATAGTTTTGCCTTCTTCATTTTATTATTCTACGGTATATTTTGCTCATCTTGTGTAGTTTTAATTCAATTAAAAAATATGTCGAAAATGCAATCTGGTCAGGGCCTGATTACTGAATAGGCCAACCAGGCCGTGGCCAAGGACCCCCAAGTGGCTAAAATTACTTTAGTCTATGGCTAAAATTGTTTCATCTAACGGCTAAATTTATATTATAAAGTTTGAATACAGGGGGCCCCAAAAAAGTATTTGGCATAGGGCCCATCGATATCTTAATCGGGCCCTGCATCTGGTGCTGAATTTAGAAGGACAGCTAAAGCGAGCATGGAAAAGATGATCATCAGTCCTCATCTCAATTATCATCTTGGTTAAATGTTTAAGACGTTTGGTAAGACATTGTTTATCTAATTTAAAAACTTCGCACTATAATTGTTGAGATTCAATTCAAAGTTCTGAAGGCTGACAATATTTTCTTTAGAAAACATTGTTTTTTTAGAGAAAAATTGGGCTAAATTGAGATATTTTCTGCTTAGTATAAATATAGTTTTGCCATCCATAATATTTAAAATTTCTTCCAACATCAACGTTAATAGGTGGGAAATCTGCAAGTTTTCACAGCTCTCAAACTTGAATTTCGTTTCGGTATTTTTGATGTATATTTAACATTAAAACATTAAATGGAAGTAACTTGGAAAAAAGGGTGCTGAAAACATGTAATAATAATATTTTAAAGAAGCGTTGTTTTTTTTTTACTGAAAAAAGAAAAGAATCTGCTGGCACAGATATGCGTTCCGTGTTGCAAGGAACTCTTTTTTCAAAAGCTGATTCCTTTATACTGAGAAATGACCTGCTCTTGTAGCTAGTAGCCCCCAAAATATGTGTTTTTTTAACAAATTTTGTGGTATGTTGAAGACAAAATGTTTTCTTATTACTATAAAATGCAGGAATTCTGGTGCAGTAACTTTTGGTACCTCTCCCCCACCCCGCTCCCATTTTTTTTTTCTTTGATTTTTTTTATCAGTTCTATGGAAACATGAAGTTCATGCAATTTCAGGAACAACATGCATTTGTTTTTGTGGAAACGAAAGCACGAGTATACGTACGAGTTGCTCGTTGTGATACGAGTAACAAAAGTTATTCGTACATTCCGAGATAAGTATTGAAAATTAATTTTGAATGCATTTTATGTAAATTTTACGCTTGATTCAAATGTAACTGCATTATCTGCACAATAGTGTGCTCTATTTATATTTGATAGATAAAATATAGATTAACATGCTAGGGGTCTACCGCCATCTGCTCACCAGTGGCGGCGCGAGAGCAAAAATAGACGTCAGCGATGCACAGTTTTGCGAGGCCCTTTTAATCATAAAATATTCTCAGACAAATAATTGAATTCACGGAATTAATTTTTGCACTAACTATTGGCACTTGAGTTCCTAATTCACTTAATTGCTAGGACAAAAACATTTCATAACGAGTAGCGCAATCAAAAAAAAAAAAAGGTTTTTTTTAGTGGTGGAGGGAGGGGGCGGCACATTGAAGGTAAAAAAATGACCTGATAAAAAGGGGGGTCCGGGGGTTCTCCCCCGGAAATTTTTTGAAATTTGTAGTTTAAAAACGCCGTTTTAAGCTTTCTTTGCTGATGTTAGGGAAAAAGAGGTACAGAGGTCTGGGTGGAAATGTCTAGAAATTGAAGCCTTAAAAACGCAATTATAGGCCATATTTATTGACTTTAGGATCAGAGATTTTATCCCAGATCAAATTCTTCAAAAAAAAAAAAAAATCCCCTGCAAATTGAAGTTTCAAAAACAGAATTTTAGACAAGGAAGGGAGCTCTTCCCTCGAAAAATTTTGAAAATTATGGTCCTAAAAACTTTTATATTTAGGAGCCATTCCACTTGAACGTTTTGTTAACGTAGTTTAAAAAACCTAATTGCTTATGATATAAAAAAAAAAGGCGGTATGGGGACGCTTGCCCGAATATTTTCTGAAATTCAAGCCTTGAAAATGCGATTATAAGGCCATATTTTGTAATATTAGGCTCGGTAATTTTTGAAATTCAAACTACAAAAACGCAATTTTAAGCGATTTTCGGTGTTTTTGAGTATTTGGGGGCTTTAAGCTGGAAATATCGCGAAATTAAAGACCTGGAAACGAAATTTCAGATGCTCTATAATGCTTTCGGTGTGCATGGGAGGGGGAGTTCGGAAGAGCAACATTTTGAATATTTTCTTATTTTTAGACTAACGTAGGAAACAATAGAAAAAAGAAAAGAAATAGGACGGGGGTGGGGGAATAGAGTTGGCTGATTAATAAGCTGTAGCTATTGAATATTTTTAACTCAGGCTCCGACAGAATTGGGCCCCGCATTTGCTAAGGCTGACTCTGTGCAGTCTCCCCTGCACGCACTATTTTGATTACTTTTGTGTCTGTTGTATTTAATAAGAGTTTCAATTGAAAACATGGAAATTTCTTAAAACTTCTGAGAATTATCTTCTGAGAATTTTGCGAGGCCCTATCTGCGCGAGGCCGTCGGCAGTCGCCGACGTCGCCGACGCCTAGCGCCGCCACTGCTGCTCACTAACGTTCACCTATCCCCTATTATTGCTTTGAAATCTTATTTGGCTCTCGAAGATTTGAATTGTCTGTTAGGAAGAATTAGATTAAAATACGCGTTACAGTTAAAGCAAAATGAAATTTCCATTCCCCCTCTTGTAAAAAATAGAATTTAAGTTAAGAGCTCGTTATAATTACTAACAACTTAATAGCTCATTATAATTGGAACAATAATAAAATCCCGCTCCTACACAACGAAAAAAAGAACTTGATAAAAATATGCATAACAAAATTTATTTTAAAACAAAAACGCTTTAAAGAACAACCCTACCTCAGGGTTTAAACTAAATTGCACAAACTTTCCCAGCTATAGGGGCTAAAGGGCTCCTGATCAGCTTTGTACGTTTGAAAAACCGTTTTCAAATTCATCTTCTCCAATAACATTTTCCTCTTTAGCTCCGGGCTTGAACTGAGTTTAGCCAATGTCTTCCGATGAAATAGAAACCCCTATATTTATTCATTTACCGTTCTAATTAAATGAGAAAATTGGATCAAGCTTCACCTGATACCGAGAAAAACTTTTTTTAGACTGACATAAAAGGGGTTGTGGGGTTGTGAATGACATAAAAGGGCTGTGAGAAATCTTTCATCTCCTTAAAAATGTACATGGGAAGTTTTAGATTAAAAAATGAATTTCAAAAAAGAAAAAGAAAAGAAAAAATACCATTAACTCGAAAAAAAAAAAAAGAAAAAACGAAAAAGAAACACTCTGAGGTACAAAACATAGGGGTCCGAGGTATTTGTGTCCGAAATTTCAAAGATGATGTGGTTATGGGGTCTCCTGGGCGTGGGACTGCCACAAACCCAATTTCTTTGACGTTATGTTTTTAAAAATACGTATAGAGAGGTTTTGGAGAATTTTTCAGAATTTAAATATTAGTATTTTTATAAAACTGTTAAAAATGCACCTTTTGTTTTACCATTGAGATGGGTATCACCCGGGATGAATCCCCTCTCCTCCCGTCGTAGTGACGCTATTGATAATTATGTATATATGTGGACATGTTTTCAGCGGATTTTCTGTGTAATATATATTGAAAGGTCTGATGCTGACATTATCAAAGAATTTTTTTTCCAGAGGGGGGGGGGGGGGCGCCAAAGCGAGATCTTGCCCCTGTTCAAAAATGACCTAGTTACGTCCCTGGAGACATTGGCTTCAATATTGAGCTTAACTCATGAAATCTAATACAATGCAAGGTTTCAAAATGTACACAATTAATTTAAAATAGGTGTAACTTACGTTGACAGTCAGCAAATTTTTTGGGCTTCCATACATTTTCGGTGAATCTGCAATGTACATTTGCTGTGGAAAGGAAGTCGTACTCCAGCTGAAATCCGTATCCATAGGAACATTGGATGTCGCAACTGCTGAAAAAATTAAAAAAGAATTTCATTGATCTTTCATGGTGTCGTTTACATTTTAAATGCTGCTTTTCTCCACCCCCACCCCCTTTCCTCATGTTTCTGCGGAATCCTGAGGATATGGGTAATTTTCGAATAAATTTTCCAGCATTCAAACTGGTACCCTGAAATATGTTTTGAGAAATCCGAAATCAGTTTGACAGAAGCCTCTGAACACTTATTGTTCAGTGAACTCTGTCTTGTGGAACGTGGAAGTAAATAGGAACGTAGGAAACAGATATGTAGATGATCCCTGCAGAACATGGTTTTGCATCTTTATTCAGGCATAGTTTAATTTTACTTTGTTGGTTGGTTCTATTGCTTTAGTGGCGGAAGAGCCTGAATAGGCTATAGTACGCCAGATTTTACTCTGTATCCTTTATCAATATTTCATGTATGCAGTTTTAAAGAAGATTGTAAACAGGCCTGTCATTTAAGGGGGTTAGAAGGGGCAATTAACCCTGAATTTAAGAAATTAATATATTTCCTTAAGGGCGTGGTTTTTGCTGCTTTTCCAACAAAACCCCTCCTGGAAAATTTTGAGGGCATGACTGCAATCCATGTCGATTAACACCTTCCTTTCTTTCTTAGTACGTATAATACTTTCATAGTACGTAGAATTAAGAGTGGTTCATTTTTGTTCTTTTCCATTTTATATAACTGTATATACTATAATCTTAAAAAAAAATTCCTGTGTTTTAAACTCTATAAAAAGATAATATCCTTTTAAAAAAGACAAAAAAAGCAAACTTACATCCAATTAGGCCACTTCCAACACTTCACTTCGGCATGGTTCAATGGAAACACACTGCATGACTCATTGAGGTCTCTACGAATCCTTCTTGAATCATCTACAAAAATACCAATCAAATATTTCAGAAATTTTGCTTCGCAGTTTCTTCAAATCTGGCACGTAGTCAGGTTTATTATAATTTTATTTACTAATTTGCTTTTTCGTTTCATAGTGGTAACTGATGAAAAGCCCTTGAACCATCATTTTTAAACGTTTTTAAATGGTCGTGAATGTAAATGGTGTTGTGACAACCATTTTAATACATTTATGAAACGTTGAAACATTACGTGGTATTACCTGATATTAGAATACTAGGGGGGGGGATGGGGGAGTGGCGGTGCAGGTCAAGGGATCCATGATCCACTAGGCTGTTCTAAATCAATTCTCAAAAGGGGTTTCATTAGTTGTCGTTTTGAAATTTTTAATGCCATTGCAAGTAGCAGCAACTGCTGCTTGAAAAATGTTCCAAATACCAACAACTTTATTCAAGTATTACAACGCGATTGTAACTTTAAAAAAAAAAAGAGTAAACCCCATGCGGTGGACATTTAATAAAACTGCCAATCAGCGTCTACTTTATGTCAGAGAACAATATCAAATACTGTAATCCGAATAATTTCTTTCTTTTCAATATGTTCGTTCGAAAGAGAGTTTTCTTATCAGGAGTAAATTGAGTTAGCCAATGTTCATTCTTTTTTCTTTTTTCACAAAACGGTTGCAATCGTAGTTTTTAACTTCAATACTAGCCTGCGATTTGAAAACTTAACTCAATGACCTCTCGTTTTGTCTCCTCTGCAAAATTTTAGCATAAATATTTTCCATTCTGATGAATGTGATGTCCACAAAGATTTTTTTTTTCTAGAAGTGTGCATAACCCTGATGTGTCCATAAACCCTGATGAGTGTGAAATTGCAATTCAAAAAATCTATTTTTTATCCTCCTGAACAGCATAATATCTTATCTGAATATTGGGATGCGATTGCACGCGGTAGCTGTATCTTGGGCAATATTGGAATGATGTGCTCAATATTGAACCATTATTGGTTCAATATTACATCTACAGCATTGCATTAAGACTATCAAGCAATATTTACGTACGGCTAGATTCTGGTATATTATCCTCTGTGCTGTTTAGCATTGGAGAATGATATATCTGTAACAAGTGAGCAATTATAAACTATTGTATAATATAATAAACAGAAAATGTTTGAAAAAAAATCTGAAATAAAGTTTTAAAAAATGAGTAACTTGTAACTCTAGTTACTTTTAACTAGCTATATAGTACATTCATTCAAAGAACGCCTTTTGTTAGCTCTCTTTGAGCATTGGTGGCATCATTCTTCAAATTAGAGGACTAAAATGGAAACGGTGCACTCTATTGAAGAAAACTTTCTTAGAATTATTCATAGTGGTTCTTTTGATAAAATGCTGAGTGAAAAGGAATAAAAAAATCCAGAATTACTTTCATCCAAATGCAACTAATCTCATGTTGTATGATTATGCTGCTTGTAAAATATGCCTAGGATATTCGTTTGACTTTGAATGCCGTCGGCAAAATTAAATCCGTAGTGCAGTTTCGCATCAAAGAGAGCCCAGGTGCTTAAATTAGGCGGAAAGAGGACGTCAAAATTAACTGCTATTGACATCCGCGCCCTAACGGTGGTACATGAAAGAATTGGTGCCAAATGTTGAGAATTTCCATGCACACATTGTTAAAAAAAATAATTAAAAAAAAAAAAAATAATAATAATTTGAACTTTGATATCTTGAATTCAAATTATATTTTTCCCAATCACGAGTGTGTGTATGTAAGCGTGCGTGGGGGGGGGGGTATGTTTGTTTGTACGTGTAGGGTATGTGTATATGTGTAGGCATGTGTGTTTGTGTGTGTGTGTGGGTAGTTGTGTGTTTGTGTGGGGGGGGGGTATGTATGTGTGGGTAGTTGTGTGTTTGTATGTGTAAGTGTCTGTATGTATGCGTGTGTGTATGTGTTTGTGTGTGTAAGTGTATGTGTAAAGGTAGGCAAGTAAGTGGCGCAACCTGGAGACGGTGTTCGCTAGAGGAGCAGCATCGTGAGGCAGCCGGCCGACGGCGGTGCTGCAGAGGGAGGCAGGGGGGGAAATGAAATCATAGGAATTCAAAATTGTCAAGTAAGAACAATAAGAAATTGTGATTGCTCAAAAAAAAAAAAAAAAAGGCAAAAGTGGCAGTCATCAACTAGCAACTAAATTCACAAGGTGGTGTTCCTGACCAGTGTTGTGAGTAATGAAGTACACTGCCATAAATTTCACAAGGTGCAGATTTCAAAAGGAAGGAAAGTTCATCCGGAGCAAAGACAATGTTATACACCACTTTTTAATCTTTAGTTCAAACGATTAACCGCCATTTTTATCATCAGATCGTTTTTAAAAGTTCGTGTTTCTCAGAAAGTCAAAATTTAGAGCGTACTTAGTTAATCTATGGGGGGTAAACTCAAAGGGGTAGTACTGTGAGATCCAGGAATTCAGCCATTTTCTTCCATTATTACCTATATTTAACGTAGTTTATTTATGACACATATAAATAAAGGAGTTAAAGAGAAAAAAATAAATAAATGTTTTGTTGTTAAACTTACAGGGTATTATTCAAAAGTTTCAAGACTGATCTCAGAATTATAAATTTAATGGACATTTAAGTACAGCGTACTGAAATTCTTCAAAATATGATCCTTCAGCATCAACACGGCGCTGCCAGCGCGTCTTCTATTGTTCGTAGCCCTTCTGAAAGTCCTCGGGCGACATTCTGTCAAGGACTCTCGTCGAACCCTGCTGGATAGCGTCGATGGAGTCGAATCGTTTCCCTTTCAAGCCTGTCTTGATTCGGAAAAAAAAGAAAAAAGTCACTTGGAGCCTAGTCGGCGCTGTAGAGTGACTGCAGCAGTGTTGTCATGTTGAACTTGACCAAAACTTCGTCGGCGGCGCATGACGTGTTCGCGGGCGCGTTATCGTGGTGGAGAATGTAATCGCCCTTGATCGCTGGGAGGACTCGATCCCTCAAGCGGCGCCAGCGTGCTGTTCTATTTTCGTATCTCCCGTTTTCGACCGAGGTCAATAGCACGCACTCATGCATCAAGCGATGCGCACTCTCCAGTGTTCCGAAGCCAATTGTCGCAGCTTCCGTTCGTTCACCGACATCACCCGCTACTTCCACCAGCCAGTCCGCGAGAGCTCCCCTTTTCGGAAAAAAAATCAGTTTTTAAACTTCTGAATCACTACACCTTGTGCTTCGTAGTTTAAAAAAAATGCAGTAGAACCTCGCTATTCTTACACAATTGATTCCAGAAGGCGACTTGTACGAATATCGAATAATTTTTTCACCTAATATTTAATTGGATCAATCCATTCAAGGCCAGAGATGATTGCGTATTCGAAGTTAAATCTTTGAAAAGCAATAAATATAGTTACTGTACATGAATTACATAAATAAAAATTTAACTGCACACTGTTTGTCTGCGATGAGCTGATGGCAAAAGTGAAATGTCGCTGCAGTATTACGAAATTACGATGCCATTTACACACCACTCTCTGTTTTCTTCCATTGGTAATACAGTTCTTTAATATACGCTGTGGAAATGCTTATCTTGCTATTCCTCCTCACGTAGAGAATTTGAACAAGGAGTGGATGAAGAACTTCTTCGAAGGGGGTCCAATGTAATATAAATTGCGCTTTTATATTGGTTATCTATCTTTACTAATATTATAAAGAGAGAGGGCGGATTTTTGTGTGTTTATATGTTCGAGGTAATCTCCGGAACCACTGCACCTATTTGAAAAATTCTTTCACTATAGGAAAGGTGCTTTCTTACTGAGTAACATAGGCTATAGTTCGAAAAAATCCGATAAATAGTTCTTTTTTCAATTCCAATTTAGGCCCAAATTTCACGTCAATTGCCTATTATTGGCTATTAAAGGGGGTGAAAAATTACTTGCACATATTAATATTATATGTCGTTAAAAAAGGTAGAATTTTCTGCGTTTTAAACAATTTATTTCAATGCTTTAACTTAATTACGGCGGGAGTCATTTGCGTTTTTAGCTCGAACTTTTTTAGGCTTAGCTGAAATTTTGGCACTACTTTCTTTATTAAATCCATCAATAAAAAGTGAAGGAATTGGCCCACAGTTTTCTTTTTGACAGCATTGGAAAAAGCGAGATTTTTTACTCCAGATTTCTCTCGACCTTTGGTCGAAAAAATTAGCTTCTATCTTCAAAGGAAGAAAGTTATAACCGTTTTTAAATTAATTTCGAAATACGTCATTTTGATTCAGGTTGTCAACCATTTTATTTTCGCGTTTCCATGGTTACGCTTTTTTTTTTTTTTTTTTGAATCCATTGTTTATTTCCTCAGTTTGTATTTAATATCTTAAACTTATTTTATTTCATGTTTCCATGGTTACGCTTTTGAAAGCCATCTTTCGCATTTTAATTTCTTAAAAGTACAGTGCCCGCCACTAATAAAATCACTGGATTATAAAATCAGCCGCTTTATAGAATCAAATCTGGAAGAACAGAATCATTTCTATATCAAAACATGTTAGGTTTATCCTTTAATAAAATCATCCTCGCCGTTTTATAAAATCAAACTTTTGGAGAGCATATGTTAATTCTTCTCTGAATAGAACCAGGATTTTATTTTTTCTTCCAAGAATTTAAAACATTGCAGTACTATAAAATAACGAAGTCCACATAAACAAAAACAAAACAAAAAAAAAAGTGAAGGTTGTACGTTTTTTTTTTGGGGGGGGGGGGAGTTGAATTAAAAAAAAAAAGAAGAAGAATGAAGCAGTCTCAAGAGAATCGTTTCAGAGCCATATATTTAGTTGGTGCTGCCTGTTTCCACTTCGCAGAACTGTTTCGACGTTCAGCCCTGCTCACTCACCACTGAGTCAATCAGTTCGTGCTCATTCAGCTATCTACAGGGGTTAACAGTTCATTTTTACAATTGATTTAAAACTGTTAGCTAGCAAGTCATGACGACTTGAGTGTGAAAGATTAATTCGAAATTTTGAATTAGTATGACAAGCTTCCTAAATGTAGTTAGTGTGATGCTACAATTAAGTTAGGGATTTATCAATCTTTACTTTCAAATTCTCTTATTCAAACAACAAGAAGTCAATATTTTAAGACCCTTGAGAAATTTTAAAAATGTATCTTATGTAAGTTAAAGTGTCAACTGTATTTTGCAACTGAACTAAAATAATACAATACAACTAGACTAAAAATAAAATACAACTAATCGTAATTTATTTCTTTTTTAGAGTATTTATACTTAAAAACCTTTTATTTTTTTCAGTGCATGAGTGCCGGTTTATAAAATCAGCCGCTTTATAAAATCAAATGTCCTCAGAACGAATGTGATTTTAATAAGCGGCGGGCACTGTATTTTAATATCTGTCGTTATTGTTTTGGAAGGGTAATTTTGTATGGTGTTTTTTTCTTTTATTTACGTTATTCTTTAAGTTATTAAGTTATTCTTTTAATTAATTGTTGAATATATGTCACTTGACACAATTTTTGTTTTCAAGGTAGACCGGGCAAAGACCGGCAACGCAGCTCTTAATATGTAAAGATTTGAAAGCTACTGTTAATGTGATTTTATATCTTTTTGTTTGTTTGGCGAAACATTTATTATTGCCAAAGAAAAAACATCCGCTTCACTAGCAAAAGGGCTGGGTTCCGGTAGCGTGGTCGCTTGGCACGTTAGGCGCTGAGCAGGTTCAGTCTAGGATTATTGTTTTACGGCAACCGTTAATGTAATTCATTGTTTTGAAAGAAAAGAAACTTTTGATGTGTTTTTATCCGAGTGAAATGTACGACATTTTCTTCTTTTCTCTGATGATGATTTTTGAATGTTCCATGGGAAGTTTTTTTTTTTTTTTTAGACGGATGGATTATGATAGCGTGGTTGCTGGGCAAGTTTGGCGATAAACAATAGAGCTGCGGAATTATTTTTACGTTTATATTATTTGATGTCTTTTTTTTTTTTTTTTTGTTTATTTGGCGAAATATTTTAAATTGCAGTAAAAACCGCTTCACTCGCTAAATCGAGTTTTAAAGTAACTGTAAATCTAATTTAATGACATGACAAAAAGTTTTAAAATCCAAAGAAACTTAAATAGTTTTTTTTTTTTTTTTTTTCAAAAGTTGTGTACGCATTTTATACAAAGAAAAACGAACATTTCACATCAGAGGGGGAGGGGGGCGTCAGTTTTTTTTATTCAACGGACTTCCATTAAATTTTTAGCACGGGCATCGCTGTGCGGGTACTGCTAGTTGTACACATAAAGTTAAAAACAGAGAGAAACCCCAGCCCAGTAACAGATGTCTGCAAATATGATTTTGCTTAAAATCCTCAAACTAATGGTTCTGGTTTTTAAAAAGTTTCTAACTCAACCAACTTTTAATAAAAAGGTCTCAAACAATGCCTTGGTTTTGAAGTTATTTCTTCTCCCTTTATGTGAAAGGGGTGGGGGGGGGGAGGGGGGTAGCATGTTTTCAAATTAAACTAGCTGCGTCGCCCGGCTTTGCACGGTCCACCTCGAAAATAAAAGTTATATCAAGTGACGCGAGTTCAACACTCAGGCTTGAACCAAAAAAAAAAAAAAAGAAAAAAAAAGTCACTGAAATTTTGCGGCAGATTGCGGAAAACCCCAAAAAGTAAACATTTAAAATCCCCTGATTACAGGAAAAGCCTCAAAATAAAAACAAGAATTTTACCTGTTCATATTCGAGAAAAAAAATGGCAACAGATCTTTCATCTCAATGATTTTCTTCACCCCATAGACTAATAATAAGAGTAGACCGAGCTTTCTCATTCTTGCTGATAAAGAAAATTGGTTCATAGATGTATCATGTGACTAGTGGAAGGGCTTGGCGAAGACTTTGGCAGCATGGTTGCTAGATGGCAGCATTATCTATAGTTTGGCACTCGACATCCCAGTAAGCAAAATATCTTGCCTCAGTATTGCATAAAGGTTGACATGCAAGAAAAATCATCTTGCATTAATGCTGCCTCAATGTTGTTATGTTACTCCATTTATGCTGTCAGCAGGCTGCCACAATATTGACTGACAAGGTGTATGCAGCATAATATCAGGAAAATATCAAGGTAGGCTGCTTTTGTAATATTGCATACGTATTGATATGACAGGATAATATCAAGATGTTGTCATGACAGCATGAAATCAAGGTCTAGGCATGATGATCTTGCTTTTGTAATCTTGCATACGTATTGATATGACAGGATAATATCAAGATGTTGTTATGACAGCATGAAATCAAGGTCTAGGCAAGATGATCTTGCTTTTGTAATATTGCATACGTATTGATATGATAGGAAAATGTCAGGATACATTGACATGACAGTATGAAATCAGCACGTTTGCAAGGTGTTTTATGTATTTATTTATTTGTATTATTTTCACTTTAACTCGAGAATTAAATTTCATTCTTTAATTATTTCTGTTATTCTTCAAGATAGTTTTCTAGCCTAAGAATATTTCCTTAAAGCTGACATCTGATCGGAAATTCATATAAAGGTATTAATAGCACTCGCAATTTAATTTAAAAAATGAAAGTTTCTTCGTTTTGCGTAATTATTGTTATTACTGTTTATTTTTTAAATTCATGCTTCTAATTGTATTATAAAGACATAAAATGCCTAGTTAGGAATAATTGAGGAAGTTTTTATAACACATTTAAGAGTAAAGAAAGCAAAATAATAAATAAGTAAATAAATACAATAAAGTACATTTCCAAATGGATGTCAGCATTGAAAATATCCTATGGACAAAACACATGAATTTATCTTAAAGAATAACATAAATAACCATTGAATAAAATTAATCTTACTCATGAGATTGAAGTGATAATACGAAATTCTGGGCTTCATGTCCTTTGTTTCAAAGTCTAGGGACGAAAAAAGTTATTTTCGGCCATTTCTAACATTGATCGCACATCGTCTGCGATATGACTTGTTTAGTACTATATTAATAAACAAATGCAGTTATCAGTCATTCATAAGTTATTCCTAAAACAATACTATTCCACACTAATAACTAAGCAACCTACTTAACGAAGCCTAAAGAACGCAACGCCAACGCCACGTGCAGCTCCTCTGAACCGACTGAATCGTAGGTCAGCATGCGAGGGACGCTGGGTAGAAAGAACTGCGCGCATGCGCAAGTATCAACGAAGGTCCACCTGTTCTATTGTGTACTAATTACCTTGACGGCGACAGCATGAAATCAATACATCTTGACGGCGTCAGCATGTATGCAATGTTGCTATTGTAAGGTAATATCAATATTGATATTTTAAGATGAATGCAATGTTGCATACGTGTTGTTATTGTAATATTGCTTTTTAATCCTTATGCAATCTTTATGCAGTATGAAACACGTCAATATTGACGCCGTCAGTATAATATCAAGATCTGTCAAGATTGATGCAAGAAATTTTGCTAGTAGGGATGTATTTTAAGACAATGTGTTTTCATTAAAAAAAACTTCCAGGTGCAGAGATTGAACTGTTTTTCTTTTAGTTATGCATTATTTTGACATTAGTAATAGTTTTTGATCAGCTTTCGGTAACTTTTATTTCATTTGGAGCTGTCAGCGTTGGCGTGAACGAAATGGCGTAAACGTTTTGCGTTAACGCAAAAATGTACTAATCGGTATCTTAAATTGAAACTGTAGGTAAAAATCTTACCGTTTCTGATTCCTCTTGGTCGCTTGCATCTTTTATTGCTTAGAGAGTTATTGAAATTGACTAAAGAAAATGCACAATACTATCTAAACGAAAAACTCACTATATTAACAAAATATTTACAACGTAGAATAACAAATTTACAAATCGGACTCCATAAAAGATCATTCTTAAGTGTTCCATCAATTCTATTTATTTTTTTTTCGCGCTGGCGTTGATCGTCTGCTACGATTAACGCCCGCTGTTGCTAGGATATCCCACCAGTCACATGGTTTGGTTTATGAGCAGCAAAAGGGTTGCCATAGCTCGGTCTACTCTTATTATTAGTCTATGCTTCACCCGCTATACATTTTAATAAAAGCATTGTTATGGAAAGTTGAGATGAAGCACTGAATAATAATTTGAATGGAGGAAAGCCTTCGAAAAATAGGGATTTGATTTTGAAATCTAAGAGTCATAATTAATAGTTTTTAATTGATATCTCCGCTAATTATTATCGGAGGATTATGTTAAATAGCCAAACATGAAGACGGGAAGATGACGAATCCATCGATACCTGGTTCGATGGTCAGTTCACTGTCGTTCGGGAGAAGAAGCTTGGACATAGATAGATAGATACTCAGATTTTATATGTATAAGACTAGCTGCGTACCCGGCGTTGCACGGGCTACTTAAAAAATGTAAGAGCAGTCCAGTTGATGCTTTTGTAGTACACTGACACTAGTTTCTAACGCGTTAAGGAATAAATAAATGCGCGTAAAGCAAGGTTTGCAAAACACCAGTAAAACATATTTTTGCCAAAACACCTCATCAACGTTAACAATCGTTATCAATGATACAAGTTATGAGTACATTTTCAGTCAGCACAAAAGGGGAAAATATATGCATTATCAACTATAATCTTTACTCACGTTAAACTGAATTACATCTGATAGACTATATCGGAAATATTTATGCCCAATAACAATCCGCTTTTTTCATAAAATAGTCTACTACCCGGCGTTGCCCGGGTGTTTATTAATGCAACATACCACTCAGATAAATATTTGGATGGATTCTATCCACATGGTCGTACAAGAATTACATCAATCCGTTTTCCAGGTACAAACCCTCAAAGAACTCAAATAACTTGTAAATCACTCATTTACTTTACGACGTGCACGGTCCTCCTCGAAAATGAAAGTTATGTCATGTGACGCGTATTTAACAATCAGGCTTGAACCAAAAAAAAAAAAGTCAGTGAAATTTTGTGGCAGATTGCGGAAAACCCCCATAAAGTAAACATTTTAAATCCCCTGATTACAGGAAAAGCCTCAAAACAAAAACAAGAATTTTACCTGTTCATATTCGAGAAAAAGAAATGGCAACAGATCTTTCATCTCAATGATTTTCTTCACGCTGTAAATTTTAATAAAAGCGTTCATCCGGAAAGTTGAGTTGAAGCACTGAATAATAATTTGAATGGAGGAAAGCCTTCGAAAAATAGGGATTTTATTTTGAAATCTAAGAGTCATAATTAAAAGTTTTTAATTGATATCTCCGCTAATTATTATCGGAGAATTATGTTAAATAGCCAAACATGAAGACGGGAGGATTACGAATCCATCGATACCTGGTTCGATGGTCAGTTCACTGTCGTTCGGGAGAAGAAGCTTGGACATAGATAGATAGATAGATAGATACTCAGATTTTATATGTATAAGATACTCCTTGTCTTACCAGGATAAGAAATCTTGTGTAGTAAAAGTTGTAGTATGTAACTATCTATTTATCTATGTATCGTATTTCCTATTTTTAATATGTGATGTAGGCTTGGACGCTTGGAGGAACAACGTTAAATTTATCTCCGATCACATGTTTTTATAGTTGACTCTAAAGAAGTTATCTCTTCTATTAGAGATTTTTTTGTTTTTTTTTTTTGTTTTTTTTTTTTTTTTTTTCGTTCTTTTACTGAAATGAATTTAATGTTCTTTTCGTCAAAGATCTGTTTCTCATCAAAATTACAACAAAACTTAATGCTTACTTAAGAGTGCTTCTTCAGGCATTAAAACACAACCATGTTGTTTGCAGACATCTGACGGGTCTTTCTTTTGAACACATTGTGCTTCAAACGTCAAAGTGTGTCTAAAGAGAAACTATTAGTAAATATACTGGATGATTAGGCCTGCGCATAGTAGTTGTGTACATGAAAACATGATTACAAGGTCAGAACAGATTAAATTTTCATTGACAAAATGGGTAGCAGACAAAAGAATTTGAATTTCAGTGGGTTAGATGAAAAGAATTTACCACTTTTTCCGCACTATGTGGCAACGGCCGCAACGGCATCCAGAAGCATCACGTTAAAAGGTAGGATGTTTATGGAGAAAAATAACTCTTTACTTTTTCCATGCCATAGAGCAGCGTTTCTCAATTTATTTTATTAGTGGAATCCTTTTTAGCCTACTTTCCCAGTAAAAGTCAGAAAAAGAAGAAAAAAAGCATGTAAGAAGGCTTAATGCATCTTAAAAATATCGCGAAAAACAAAAAAAAGTCAAAAATAAATAAAATATTTAAATAAATATCGAAAAATTAAAATTTACTGTCCCCCCCCCCCCCCTAATAACTTTTGAATGAATAGTCCGATTCGAACAACCTTTTTTTTGTTCGAAAGATCTCGGTGAGGACACCTCATTCCCATGTTTCACTTTTCGATTTGAACTATTTTTTGTTCAATTTTGAACAGTTCAAAAAAACTTAACATTAGCGCCTACGGGGAAATTCAAGGCAATTACGAACTGTGAGGCGAATTTGCTTCAAACAAACTTTGTAGGAAAAAGCTTTTGATAAAAAACGTGTATATAAAATATATTTTTGATTTGAACAATTTTCCGTTCAATTTTGGACAGTTCAAATCCCTTAACATTAGCGCCTACGGGGAAACTGAAAGTCAATGTAGATTCCGTACTTGAAGGCGAATTTTTTTCAAACAAATTTTGTTGGAAATAGCTCTTGACTCCAAACTCCAGATTCCGACTCCGAGAATTTAGGGGCACCTGACTCCGAATCCGACTCCTGAGCCCGACAATTAATCGGACTCCGACTCCCCGACTTCGACTCTGATTTCGTAGCTTTGGCAAAAATTTATACACGGAGGACAAATGACTGACTCCGATTCTTGGATATTCGTCTCCGACTCCTTTATCCCAAAATGAGATTGACTCCGACCCCGCAGCTATGGTTTTAACTGTGAAATAATTATTGTTGATATGACTTGTTTTTATTTTCACGCTAAAGTTTTAATTTAGGTATTCAGTTTTCGGCGAATTCGGAACTCCAGCGCTCGAATACGCTACCTTGCGGTGATTTACAAAACTGCAAATGAAGCGTTCCACGTGTGTCTGTTGACGTAAACACAGGCAGTTTGTTCTGAGTATTTATTAACGCAATCGATGTGTCTTAGTTTGCTTTCAGCTACAGAAATTAATTCGTCACTTAGTAATATTCTCGAGCTTCTCAAAATAATGTTAGTTTTCATTATTTCCTTAATAATTGGTAAAAGCGAAAATACTGGATTAACAAACTTGTATAACGTTATACAAGTTAAAAAATTTTATTGTTTTGTATGAATTTGTAAGAATATGGGGGTTTTTTTAATCTTAAATTAATTAAACTTACCATATTTTACAGCAGCATTTAGTTGGAATGGACAGTATGCAAAATACTTTCTTGAATATATTATCATAGAACAAAATGAAAAATGTTTAACCGAGAAAGAATTTACTTTATTCCTTTTATTCTCAGCTGAAAGGTTTCGCCAAATTTGTTTAGGGTTATAGTTTTAGTATAGTGCGAGCAAAGTAGCCTTGGCGAGATTTCGCGTTTTTAGTTAAACCATTTTCAATTTTTATCATGAGTGGAATAAAATGGTAGTAAGATTACAGAATTCGATAAGTAAAAAGAAATAATTGTCAATCAACTGAAAAGAAAACTACCACCATATATCCGTGAGAATTTTGTTGATGATTTGCATAACATGACACAATTAAATCGTAACTCAGAAATTAGAAAAATCGAAACAGAAAATTTTTAAATTAACCGATTCGGGAATTCGAGAGAAATAACTCAGCTACAAATGGAAAACAATAAGCGCTAGCCAAGCAAGGCAAAAAAGTATCATCTTCTTTCGATAACAATTTGTAATGTCATATTGAATTTTCTAGCATTAATTGTTATTCTTATCAGGTCACAATTATTATTTAGTTTTATCAAGAATTGATAAATATCGAATTCAACATCGTGGAAATAGCTGCTTAGAACTACGAACTACGTAGTTTGCATTAATCTTTGACGTTTAGTAATGCTTCTTGAATTCCCATTTCTTTCTACGTGGGCCAGAATATCCACAAGACTTTGAAAATTAATTTAAAAAGAATAAAGCGAAAAAATCATACGTACGAACAAAAATCACAACACTTTTAGCATTTTCTTCGTTACCATGTGCGTTTGTTTTAGTTTTCAATTCCGCCATTAGACAGTGACTTCAGTGCCCCCTATAGTTCGTTGGAGTTGCGAATAAACTCGAAGTCATTTATGTTTCTACATAACGATTTGCGCAGACGATTTTTTTTTTTTTTTTTTTTTTTTTTTTTGACAATGAAAAGTATTTCTTTAAGTTGACATTTTATTGTTTTTATTTATTTTGGTAAGTGCTTTAATTCATTTAAAAAATTATTTTTGGCAACATGGGAAAAAAAAGCGATTTTTTTTTTTTTTGATATGATGTATTTATATTAATAAGCTTATTAATTTTAATTTTTATTTTTTCGTTTGAAAGTTTTTGAAGAATTTTTTTTAATGGAAAAAAGTGTATTAGCTGCTTTGTTTAAAAGGTGCTGCTATTTTATTTGTTCGTTTTTTTTTAATTTGTTCTCTCTCTCTCTTTTTTTTTTTTTTTTTTGTTCTTTTTTTTTTTACGCATCTAATTTTTTAAAATGAGTGAGGAATATTTTATTCCTAGAAAATAGCTTAAAATATTAAAAAGATATATTTGAAACAATTTGCGATTTTAGCTATTTTTGAGAATATTGATCAGGTAATAGAAAGTAGTATGGGTACACAGAAAGTAGGCTCGTATAGTTCTAAACAGAACTTCTTGTTAATGCTCACTTTTTTCGTGGAACCCATGGGTTTTCATCCCAGTGCGTAGTGGCGTAGCCAGGATTCTGTTTCAGAGGGATCCAGATTCTTACCTCAAACAAACTATAACATTAACTATTTGTCATTAAATTGCTAATTAGATTTCATTAACGATCATGCTAATTATTGATACCTGCTAGTTATGATTTTTTATTGTAAGATACCAATGAACTCCTATTGTAAACTCTGAGTATTTTTAAAGGGGACAAATAACCTCAGAATTTCTGAATGAGTTATATGATTAAAATATTTTTTTTCTCTTAGGAAAAGAAATATTTACGTACAATGGTTTTATTAATTCACCCAAATTTACACAGAAAAAGTTTTTAAACCTTAAAAATAAAAATGTCTTTTATTTTTTCAACGTTTTTTACTTCCTTTTACAAAAAAGGAAGTATTGTATTCGCGAAAAAAATTTCACTCAAAAATCGGCCTTAATTTCCATTTTTCTCACCCCTGAATGAATGTTGAGCTTTTTTTTCGACCCGACCACACGTGGATTTATGCCTAGAAACGTACAGTCACCTGAAATATCCATTTTGACGACCCCCGAGTTAATTACAACGAATTTTCTCGTGATGTCCATATGTACGTATGTGCGTAAGTGTGTACGTATCTCACATAACTCAAAAACGGTATGACCTAGAAAGTTGAAATTTGGTAAGTAGATTCCTAGTTGGGTCTAGTTGTGCACCTTTTCTTTTGGTTGCATTCGGATGTTTCTAAGGGTGTCTTCTGCTCCTTTTGCGGGAAAATCATTGTTAATTTCGATGTAAACTCAAGTGGTGTTATAATTTGTCGGACACTTGGAGATAAATCGGCAGTCTTTTGGTCGCCAAGTTGGCGACACCTTTGGCGATTTTTTTTTTTTTTTTTTAAATCTGCTCAATTTGGCCACTGGTGGTGATATTTAGAGAGTATACTATTGAATCAAATTAAAACTGCCAATAATGGGGAAATGACATTAAAATTGGAGTAAAAGGAAGTCATGTGATGCACACATCAGCTCGTTTTAGTTTCTTTTAAATGTTACTATGTGCTGACGTCAGATAGGGTTAGAACATTTAGAGACCCTTGACCAGTACTGCTCCTTAAATTGATCCTCACTCGTTAAATGTTGAAATCGTTCTTCTAACTGCTGCCATAGATACGGGGAGAGTAGTTTGTATCAAGAGCAGACTATATGAAATTCACGTCAAAAATCGTAATTTTAGGCAATATTTGGTATTGTTGTAGGAAAAGGGGCTTGGAGTGCGCTCCCGAAATATTGAAATCACTTTTAAAATATCTTTTGTGATATTAGGGAATTTAAGTCTACTTCCGGAAATTTTCGAAATAGAAGTTTGTAAAACGCAATTTTAGGCCATCTTTGGTGAGAAGGAGGTGTTTTGGGATTCATCTAGGGAAAATTATGAAGTTGAAATCTTGAAGGGACAGTTTCAGGCTATTTTTGACAGTCTAAAATTTGCATTACTTTAGTCAACAAATAAAATTATTCCTATGGTGGTGACTAACCCTGATGGGTAATGCCACTCAGATTAGCATACGAAAGTAAAAGTAAGTCTACTTTTAATTTTAAAAAAGCGTTAGCTTTTTAGATTTATTATAGAAAAAATTTGAAAGTGTAAAAAGAAAGCAAGCGCCGTGGAACCCCTGAGAGAGCTCCGTGGAACCCGGGGGTTCCGCGGAACACAATTTAAGAAACGCTGCCATAGAGCAACACATGGTAATCCTAATGCTTCACACTAAACCAGGGTTTCTCAATATTTTTAAAACCACACAACCCTTTTTTGTGTATCATTAACTTTATACATACCCCCCAACAAAAACACTTTGGTTTTATTTAAATGAAAAAAAAAGTATTAGTTAACATAAACTGTTTATAACATATAGGTAGTTTCATTGGTGTCTCGTACGAGGGGCATTTGGGGGGGGGGGGGGTGACTGACCCCTCACTTTCAAACGTAAAGGATACCTTCCACTCTTCTGAGTTCAGAACTAACGATCGATTGAAAAATGATAAAATTGATCAATTTACGCATTTAAAGAAAAAAGAAATGACTTAATTAATTGTGTGTTTTATATTTTTCTCATGTCTTTGATTTTGTTGCCACCTGTCCCGATTATGTGAAGTCGTGTCCCAAATTTTTTTAACGAAGGTCATTTAAGCAATACAAACGTCAAAGTTGAGTTTCCCAATTTTAAAAAAAAGTGCTTTCGGGGCCACGCCCACCTAGCTCCCCCCTTTCCTCCCACCCAGCACCTCTTTTGACCCCTCACTATTTTGGCGCACCAGCCGTCTACGGGAGCCGTCTACTGAGATTAAGATGTTTTAATTTAATGGACGTTTTATTACAAACTAATGCGTAAAATTGAAAAAAAAAAAAACTAGTCTCGGAAAAAAATTTGTGAAAACGCTGGGCTTGCTTTTTTTTTACAAAGTTTAGTAGTTTTTGGTTCCACTTTGATCAAATATATGACGCAACCGCAAATCACTCCTTAACATTAAGTTTGTTTCTATATTTACTCTTCAGGTAAGTTAAGCTCGAAAACCCATCTTCTGTGCAAATAAGATGTCGTACAAACCCCAGGAGGTATTTTGTAGCATTGAAAACAAGTTCTAGCTACTTATTCAATATACCAGTTCAGCTACTCCACTTCTTTTATTCAGGAACGCGGCATGGGAGGTCACAAGGAGGTCACTGTGGCCTCACAAACATTACTACAACGGTAAATTTTGAATGAAGATTCGACAAACTTGGATTCAGTATTGCAATCTTTCATGATTTTTTCTTTCTTTTTTAAAATTTACTTCATTTTTAACCCCCGATACATAAAGAAAGGGGGTTATAAGTTTGACGTGTCTATATCTGTGTATCTCAGTGGTGGCGATTCGGTGGGGTGGGGGTTAGGACTGCCCCCGCACTTTTTTCATCATCAAAGATTGCCTCAACGTTAAGATTTAAATTTGAAAACACTCTGAGTGAGATTTCCCGTACGCGTCACCAAATATATTTTTAAATTTCAGTTTTAAAACTTCAATTTGAAAAATTTCCGGGAGAAAATCTCTATGCTCACTCTCTCCTTCCTTTAAATTCAAAGATGACCTAAATTTGCATTATAAAACCTCCAGTTTGAGGGGGGGGGAAGTCAAGAAAAGAATTAATTCCCCTAGATAGCGTAAAATTGCGCTTCTAAGACTAAACAACAACAAAAAAAAAAATGTACAGATCTTTTCCTGAAATCCCCGAAGGAAGTCCAAAACTGAGTTCTCAGGATTCCATCAGTTCAAAAAAAAAAAAAAAAAACAACACTAGGAGAACCCCGAATCCTTTCGTTCCTCCTTAAGTCAATAAAAGAGAAGTCTGAATGACGTTTTAAAAGACATTTAAAAAACGTTTTAAACTTTGTAAAATTTCTGGGAGCGAATCCCAAACCCCTTGCCCTAAGTTTGCTAAGGCTGGCTTTAATTTGCGTCTATAAGACATCAGTTTAAGGACATTAAGACATTCAGTTTTTTCCGGGAAGAGCCTTCCTCCCTCTTACATTAACAAAGACAGTTCAAACCTCTTCGTTTTTATTATTGTTATTTTTATTAGTAATTAGACTTAATTAAAAAAAAACACTACGGGGACGGGGACAACCCTGGAAACCCCTTTCCGTTCCCTAAATGTTGACAAACTCTACTAAAACCGCCTATTTAAAACTACAATTCCAAAACACTTACGCGAGAGAACAACAGAATCCCCCCTCCTCCCCAGTCACTCAAGAAAGCCTAAAATAGTCTTCAAGTTCCTAAAAAAAATTTGCCCCCGCACTTATTAGCCTGACTCGACGCCTCTGGTGTATCTGAACGTATGCATCTGTGGTTTCTAGCTCCTAAACGAATAGACACATTTTAAAAATGTTTTTTTTTTCTTTTTTTTTGAGCAACCACGATTGCTTATTGTTCTCATTTGACTGTTTTTGGCGTTACGCTGATTTTTCCCACCGCCACCCTCCGCACCATCACCGTGGACCGGCTGGCTCCTCACGATGCTGCACCTATAGCGAAAACCGTCTCCAGGTTGCATCCATGTCCTACACACACGCGCATACATACACAACTACACACACACAGGCGTACATACACACACACACACACACAAACACATACACACACAAACACATACACACACATACAAACACTTACACACACGCATACATACAGACACCCACACATACACACACACATACACAACTACCCACACATTCATGCATGCACACAGACACAAACACATATGCCTACACACACATACACATACCCCCCCCCCACACACCCATTCATGCACACACATACACATAACCCGTACACACAAACACACACGCCTACTTACACACACTTGTGATTGCGAAAAACATAATTTGAATTCAAGATGTCAAAATTCAAATTAATTTTTTTCTTTCTTTCTTTCTTTTTTTCTTTTTCTTTTTTTCTTTTTTCTTTTTGAACTGAGTGTTGATCGAGAGTGTTCTTAGCTATGTTGCGTCTTCGGATGGCATTAATTAACGAAAATATTAATTAAAAACCTCTAAAAGGTTCTTCGCGGTTTTTGCAGTAAAAACATATTTAAAAATTCAGTACCAAAGCAAAGAGTAACTTTTTCCGCATCTGGTAGAATGTGTTTGGAACTTACTTGCAGTGGCGTAACTCCGGGGGGGGGGCGCCCCTCCCCCCGCCCTCCCCCCGAAATGCATGTTTGAAAAAAAAAATTGCACAGAAGGAGAAAAAAAAATCGCAAAACTTTTTTCCTGAAAGAAAAAGAATACAATTTTCCTCTAAATAATATATTTAAAAAAATCCCTTCGACCCCTCTCCCCTCCCACCGCCAACAGCATCATTAAAGATCGTCTAAGCTTTTTTTCTTTTTTTTGGACATAAATCTTAAAAAAAGTCTCATAACACCATCTCATTCTCTAATGTTACCAAAATTGCGTTTTAAGGACTTCAGTTTAAAAAAATTTCCACTGAGAGGCCCTTGAAACTCCCCTCTAGACCCATCATTTGGACAATCATGGGGGTCAATTGACATCCCTCTCCTTTATTTTAAAAACGTATGGTAGTTAAGCAACTTGCATGTACTTTGATGCTTTTTTCCTGTAAGTGCATTGAGTACATATATTTTGACACCCCCCCCCCCCTGCAAAGTTTTGAAATGACAGCCCTTCTATCCTTTCCTCTAACATCATCAAACCATTCAGAAATGAGTTTTAGAGCTAATTTTGAACATTTTTGGAGGATAATCCCCACATCTATTCCCCATTTTACATCATGTAAGATCATTGGAAATTGAAATTTTGGAAATTGTGTTTCAAAAAATTGCTGGGGAGTCTCTAAACACAATTATTTTCTATAACAGTTCCAAATATCTCTTCTAATTAGATGTAGGGATGTCTTCTGTTCATGCTCGTCTTTTATCATTCAGAACAAGAAGTTCTGTCTAGAACTAGACGAGCCTACTTTCCCGTATACCCATACTACTTTCTAGTACCTCATCAATATTCTCAAAAATAGCTAAAATCGCAAATTTTTTCAAACATATTTTAAAAATACTTTAAGCTGATTTCTAGGAATAAAATATTCCTCACTCATCTAAAAAAATTAAATGCGTAAAAAAAAAAAAAAATAGCAGCAACTTTTAAACAAAGCAGCTAATACACTTTTTCCATTAAAAAAAACTTTAACTATTTTTTTTTCAAAACGAAAAAAAAAAATAATTAAAATTAATAAGCTCATTAAAATAAATACATTTCTATTTCTATTTCTATTCAAGAGTCACAACTGACTTCAACTGTATTTTATGTCGAGGTCTGCATACTAGTGCCTTGCCTCCATTATTTTATATACCGATAGATGGCAGCACCATCACCGGATCGAACAGTTAATGAGAATTTAGAACTAGTCCAAGAGCTAATAGCTACCTGGTACTAGCACCCCCAGAGGTATCGTTTCACTTGGAGGACATTGAGACCACGAGCATATTTAACGTCGCCCAGTCCCCTTTAATGACGACGGTGGGTCTTCGACCAGCGGGGATCGAACCCGAGCCCCTCCGGCCCCAAAATAAATACATCATATCAAAAAAAAAAATCGTTTCTTTTTCCCCTGTTGCCAAAAACAACTTTTTAAATGAATTAATGCGCTTACCAAAATAAATAAAAACAATAAAATGTCAACTTAAAGAAATAATTTTCATTGTCAAAAAAAAAAAAAAAATCGTCTGCGCATATCTTTATGTAGAAACATAAATGACTTTATTCGCCGAAAACTGAATACCTAAATTAAAACTTTAGCGTAAAAATAAAAACAAGTCAGATCAACATAATTATTTCACTGTCAAAACCATAGCTGCGGAGTCGGAGTCAATCTCATTTTGCGGTAAAGGAGTCGGAGTCGAATATCTAAGAATCGGAGTCAGTCATTTGTCCTCCGTGTATAAATTTTTGATAAAGTTACGAAGTCAGAGTCGAAGTCGGGAGTCGGAGTCGGAGTCCGATTAATTGTCGGGCATAGGAGTCGGAGTCAAGTGCCCCTAAATTCTCGGAGTCGAAGTCTGAAGTTTGTGGCGTCAAGAGCTATTTCCAACAAAATTTGTTTGAAAAAAATCCACCTTTAAGTACGGAATCTACATTGACTTTCAATTTCCCCGTAGGCGCTAATGTTAAGCGATTTGAACTGTTCAAAGTTGAACGGAAAATTGTTTAAATCAAAAAGATATTTTATATACAAGTTTTTCATCAAAAGCTTTTTCCTACAAAGTTTGTTTGAAGCAAATTCGTCTCACAGCTCGGAATTGCCTTGAATTTCTCCGTAGGCGCTAATGTTAGTTTTTTTGAACTGTTCAAAATTGAACAAAAACAGTTCAAATCAAAAAATGAAATATGGGAATAAGGTTTCCTCGCCGAGATCTTTCGAACAAAAAAAAGTTTGTTCGAATCGGACTATTCATTCAAAAGTTATTAGGGGGCGACAGACAGACCGACAGACCGACAGACCGACGGACCGACAGACATTTTTCCCCATCTCAATACCCTACTTTCCAATTTTTAATTTTTCAATATTTATTTAATTATTTTATTTATTTTTGACTTTTTTTTTTTTTTTTTTTTTGTTTTTTTGCGATATTTTTAAGATGCATTAAGCCTTCTTTCATGCTTTTTTCTTCTTTTTCTGACTTTTACTGGGAAAGTAGGCTAAAAATGAGAACTTCCCTCTCTTAAAAACTAATGTTCGGAGATTGCTTTTATTTCAATGTAGGGTAACACGATATTAAAGCTTGACCATGGAGAGAAGGCGCGTGAACTTGAAGCGGAAATGGGCCACTTTATTTTGTAATGGGCATGGGCGGATTTATGGGGGGGCAGAGGGGGGCAATGCCCCCCCAATTTTGGGAGGCCTTCTTGTAGTAACAACACATCTTCCAAAAATTAAAAAAAAAAATTATTTTTTTTTCTTTTTTTAATAGTTCAGAAGGGCATGGGTGGATTTATAGGGGGCAGTGGCGCCGACTCCATGGGGCCTGAGGGGGCCCGAGCCCCCTCAAAAATATTTTTGAGGGGGCTGAGCCCCCTCAACAAATCAAGAAAAGTATTAGTTATATTATGTTTTCTAAACTCATAAATTTATCTTTTATTTTCCTTGTTTGAAGATAGTTTACCTTGTAAAATGTATTCAGTAATGAGTTAAAACAAATAATTATTACGGAAGTAAGCAGGTTAACTGAAAACGAGTAATGTGAATAATGATGGTGTTATAGTGCTGCAAGCACACTTAGAATTTGTCCCAGTGCGCGAACTTACGGGTCAAATCTGTTGCCGGTGGGCAGCGCTGCGGCGAGCGCATCTAAGTGTTGCTGATCTGGAAAAAATATATGAGGGTTTGATTTGTATATTAAATGGGAGGCGTGATAGTTTTGAATACTTTTGGGAATTGTGTTTAAAAGAGAAATCTTCACAAAATGATGATCCTTCGCTTCCTCTGAATCAACATATACCAAAGTATGAAAACAACGAAGCCAGTTCACCGCACGCTTTCAAAATCCCAAAGGCAATTTACATTGAGGTTTGTGAAATGGTGCAATCTTGCATTATTGGGCTGTTTAAATCAACTGGACTCACACAGATCATTGCAGTTGAACAAAAGTGTTTTGCTTTCATTTAACAGAGGTGAAACAAATTTTAAAAAATCGAGTTTTCAAAAATAACCTAGACATTGAGAGACTGCGTTTACACTTGAATATGTTAGCCGGTATAACTAATGAAAAAACAACTGGGCTTAAAAAAAAACATGAGTAAATTAAATTACCTTTTTACGAAAATACTGTGTGTGTTTGTATTTATTTTTTCCTTTTTTCAAAGCCAAAAAATATGTGTCAGGCTTGTCGAGTTTTTGGGTTCTAATACTGATTATATGACTTTACAATGCTTAAAAGAAACTTTAAAACTCACTATTTTTCATCTCAAATTTAGAAAATTTCCCCCGGTTCCCCCCCCCCCTATTTTTGAAAAAGTCGGCGTCTCTGGGAGTGCCTTTCCATTCAAGTCAAGTGTCCTTCCTACATTATAATATCAATGGTTAGCTACGGCACTGCACGGCTGCGCTCCTCATAAAATAGAACAAAAAAATCTCCTACTAAGACAAGTGATATGATTTAAAAGTTGAACCAGAAAATTTGTAAACCAATTTTTAGATTCTTTTACTTCGAAAACGCCGTGTCACATACTGTTTATTTGTTAGAATTATACACACTAGAAAATATGGCATTTTCAAGGTTCAAAAATCTGACATTTATTTCGGGTGGGGGACCTCCGAGGGATTACATAACACCCTAAATCCCCGGTGATGTCCAGCCCCTCCAATAATTTTTGCAAGTCGGCGCCCCTGATAGGGGGGCATAGTGGGCAATGCCCCCCAGTTTTTGGAGGACTTTATATAGTATCAACACATCTTCCAAAATCTTAAAACAAAAAAATCATGACTTTTTCTTTTTTGAATAGTTCAATGAAAATGAAGAGAAAAGCGAATGTCCTTTTCTGATGGGAGAAAAGAAAAGGAAAAAAAAAACAAACATTAAATATACAAATAGTACAGCTGTCACTGGGGTGCTGAAAATGTGTCTAAATTCACTGTTTTGGACTGAAAACCATTTGGGCGAGTATATGAATGAAAATATAGGCTAAACGAGCTATACATTAAGCTGCAACACTTAAAATAATTGACGATTATTTTAACAAATTGAAACCTAAAGCAAAGGAGAAAAAACTCCCCCCAAACTCCATTTGCACTAACAGAACGATATACTCGATCTACTCGTTATGATTTGTGTCCACATTTAAAGTATATTTGTGCATAATATTTATGTTCTTAGTAGATTAATTGGCCTTTTGAGAAACTCTAAAAAACACAGTTTTTTTCCTTCTCCCCCCTAGCTCTCCCCCCTCTCCCCCTCTCTCTCTCTCAAAAAGAGAGAGAGAGAAAATAAATACTATCGCAAACTGAATAAATTTCAGTTATCTGAGTGTTTTGATTAAATGAATCTTTTTACTTAGAGGGAGAGTAGAATTTTACCTACTTTATAAATACTGTTTAAAAAGTAAGGTAAGTCATAATCATCTAAGTCTAAGTGAATCAGTCCTTGTCATTATGAAAACATAAATAATTGAGTCATCAAAAGTTTTGGAAAAATTTGCTGAAATTTTATAAAAGTCTATAAAAGCCTAACAAAGATTGGTAAAATCGTAAAAATCCTTTAACCGTAAAAACTGACGAAATTTCGTAAAAATTACAAAAAAAATCAAGCAAAAATTCGCAGGTAAGAGTTACAAATAGGACCGAATTTGCCTATAAGATAAACAAGCTATTGCTTAGGTCCTCTGCTTTGAAGTGGGTCCCTAACTCCCAAAAAAATTCATGATTCGTTCCTTAAAAAATGGAAATTGCTTGAGAAACCTAATTTCATTTTTAACTGCTTGAAAACCTTGAATAATTGGAAACGTGTGGCTACAAACCTTAAATTTTAAAATTTCTAACAAATGGTAGAGGGGGGAGGAATGCCAAAATATGTCAAATTCAGCTCCTTGCCACATCCTGTATTAAAAATGTAAAAATCATGGTCCTCACGTTGGTAACATATTATTTCAAGTAAATTTTTGTGACTCACATATTTCATATCTTGCTATTGATTCAATCCCGAATGCAGTATTTTGGAAATTCTTTTGTATTGATTGCTTTTATCTTACTTCTTCTGCATATTGTCTATCTGTTTAGCACGGAAAAAAAATACACACTACTTCTATTTCTATTCGTTTTCTGCCCCACTTGCAACTGAAGAAAAGTTGTTATGAGAAATCTGTGGTTTCTTTTTTCTTTTAAATTTAAAATAGCTATTTCTCACAAAGTTAGAACAGGACTGTAAAAATTTACAATCAAGTACTAAAGTATCAGAGACTGGAAAGTACAAATGAAGTGCATTAAATAATTTTATTTATTCTAAAGTCCTTGAAAATAATTAGATAAGTCTTTGAAAATCCTAAGCAAAATGGGCTCCAATTACTTCTACTGCATATTGTTAATCTGTTTAGCCTTCCAGGAAAAAAAATTTTTACACTACTTCTATTCCTTTTCTCTATTCCTTTTTGTTTTCTGCACTACTTAAAATTAAAAAAAAAGGTGGTTGTAATGAGAAATCTATAGTTTATTTCTTCTTTCAAACTTAAAATGGCTGCTTCTTACAAAGTTTGAACAATACTGTACAACTGTATAAGCTAGTTATCAATTGCTATATCTATCCAGTTAACCTTGATAAATCTTCAAAATGCAAAATTTTATATCCATTTTACAAAATTTTCTCCGGGGAAGAAGCCCCTGGCCCCCTAAAATTGGAGATATTCTATTTCCCACTTAAAAGGGATCCCTGCTTCAATCTCTTGATACCAACTCCCTCTCTTAAGGTCAATTCAAAAAGGACAGCATGAAAACACACATTAATGAAAACGACACACAAAAAAGTAAAACATGGACTTATGCAGCACAGGAAACAGACAAAAACATGAGAGTGGGGGGCAATAAAAATGTTGCTAAAAAAAAATCCTGCCCCCCCAGGAACTCAGTCCTAAATCCGCCTATGGTAATGGGCAGGATTTAAGCAAGAACGCGAGACTTGACACTCAACGTTAAATCCCGGTTATCACAAATTTGCCATTTCAACTGCGCTTGCGCACGGACTTAGCTTTTTGGGCTTTCTGTTTTAAGATTTCGTGTTGCTAGTTTATATTTAGGCTGTGCTAGAGTCCCAACAAATTAACGAATGCGATTCGAGTATTTTCACAGCAATTTCGGTATACATTATATGAAATTATGGATATGAATAACTGATAATCTTTATAAAGAAAAGAGAAAAATGACACTTCAATATTTATTGGTTTGGAAATATTTATTTAACGTAAACGTAAAACACGTTAAGTAATTCAAAAATGATCTGAATATTACAAATATCCGTCTTTTGTGGATATTTTACGTTAGGCGTAAACAGCTTAATATTATACATTTGTATTTAGGTTGAGGTTTCGGCTTTGTATTGGAAGTGATGCTACAGATCGAGTACACTCTTCTGAGGTTAAAAATTTGGCCCTGAAAAAGACCTTTGTTTGATAGAAAAATCAAACTCCGTATCCATAAATAATTAAGACGCAAAACTCAATCTTTACCGAGGCGTAAAAACTAAATCAGGGAAAGCTTTGTAATTTCTAATTTTTATCTGTTCTCATCTCATATTAACAAATTTAAATGTTTTTCATTAGTTTGAGCAAGAGTTTCGAAATCAGCAAAGTCCGTGCGCAAGCACAGTTGAAATGGCAAATTTGTGATAACCGGGATTTAACGTCGAGTAGACTTGACTGCTTGCGCGATCTCGCCGATTCTACCTATTACAAAATGAAGCGTTCCGTGTTCGCTTCCAGTTCACGCGCCATCTCTTCGTGATCAAGCTTTACTCAAGATTTTGAAACGAAATTCTAATTTTAAACAACTTTGTACATCTTTTGGGTGGCCAACGTTTGTTCACCACCAGGACGTTGACGAGAACATTACATCTTATACAGGCATTTAACATTCCTGGGCAGTGGGCAGATTTACAGGTTTGGGAGCCCTTTAGAGATGAATGGAATCACATAGAATATTTTTGACGAGTCTTTTTCGATTATCCTTCGGGGATCCCTCACAACAACAAGGTAGATCCGCCCCACTGTTCCTATGAATCACAAATGTTAGTCCTATTCTAATGATACGTGAATTCGAGTATACCGGCTGTTTTAAATGCTTCCTGCTGCGCAATTTAAATGCGACTTCCACAAGTGCTTATTCATCCTTAGTGCTGAAATGTTAATCATTTACATCGAGTCTCACCAGCATACAGGATTTCGTAGCTCTGACTCGATTTTTTACTTCCTTTTACAAAAAAGGAAGTATTGTATTCGCGAAGAAATTTTTGCTCAAAAATCGACCTTAATTTCCATTTTTCTCACCCCCGAATGAATCTTGAGTTTTTTTTTCACACGTGGATGAATGGAACTAGGATGAATGCCTAGGAACGTACAGACACCCGAAATATCCGTTTTGACGACCTCCGAGTTAATTACAACGAATTTTCTCGTGACGTCCGTATGCACGTATGTATGTGCGTATGTGTGTATGTGTGTATGTATCTCGCATAACTCAAAAACGGTATGTCCTAGAAAAATGAAATTTGGTACGTAGACTCCTAGTGGGGTCTAGTTGTGCACCTTCCTTTTTGGTTGCATTCGGATGATCCTAAGGGGGTCTTTTGCCCCTTTTGGGGGGAAATCATTGTTAATTTCGATGTAAACTCAAGTTGTGTTATAATTTGTCGGACACTTGGCGATCTATCGCCAGTCTTTTGGTCGCCAAGTTTTTTCGCCAACTTGGTGACAAATTTGGCGATTTTTTTTTTTTTTAATTTAGTTTTAATTTGTCCACTGTTGGTTATATTTGGAGAGTAAACAATTGAATCACATTAAAATTTCCAACAATGGGGAAATGACATTAAATTGGAGTAAAAGGAAGTCATGTGATGCACACATCAGCTCGTTTTTTTCTCTTTATGTGATGTTTTTTCATTATACAGTGGGGTTTTTTTTAAATATTTTTATTACCTATAATACTAATTTCTGTGCGCGTCTGTTTATCTGTCTGCGTGTCTGTAATCTTATCTCCACCGAACTCGCAATGCCTACCAGGTCAATACTGATACCGTTGGATGCAAGACATCCAGGGAAAGCCATTCTGCCCTGTCTCACCCCTCTGAACCTTAAGGGGTCAGACATCCAGGGGTAAAATCATAAAAATCATCAATTGTTGTCGCAGGTGGCAAACAAAGCGAAAAATGGGCGGCCACCCTCTATTTGATATATTATTATTTGTTTTGTTTCCAAGCTAAAGTTCTAATTCAATAAATATCAAATAGATCACTTACTTCTTCAGTACAGTATTGTTCTGATTTTCATTCGACGTGCAAAGGCATCGAAATGTGCGCGGCTCACATTTCCCAGAAGACATTCTGGACACCGCAGCTACAAGTCCCACCAGCGCACACATGTAAATTATGTTGCCTAGAGATGTACATGAAATGCTATATTCTGTAAGTGGGTAAAGTACGAAAAACTTTCAATCTAGGTGGATTTCAATTTAAAGCATATTCAATATGTTTGTTGAAACTTAAATCGAGACAGGCAGAAGTAAAACAGTAGACATTTTTTTTGCTATTTCTTGTAAACAATTTTGTTGAAACTAATTGTCTAACATTATTTTTCTACAAGTGGCATCCGCACGGCTTTGCCCGTAGTAGAAAATCAAAAGGTCTTTTGGTTCGCCTGTATATTTACAAATATGGTATGATGAATTTCTCGCCAATTGGCTTGCCCATGTTACGGTTCCACGTTATGATAACTTGGTAATTTACTCGTCCATCTTATGATAATTTTGCTCGGGAAAATGTTCTTAAAATTGGAATAGAAAAAGAACAAAATCGAATTTTCGAAAAATCGCTTCGAGGTGCACACCCCCAGGGCGTGATTTACGCACAGGCCAACTAGGTCTGCGCCCGGGGGCCCTATCTTCCTAAGGAGCCCCAAATTTTTAAAAAAAATTATGCATAGCATTAAAAAATCATGTATTTTTGTGAAAATATCCATAAGTCCTCTTTTAAATAAATGTTAAACACGTATAACTTTGATATACCCCCCTCCCCCCCCCCCCAAAAAATACGCGCCAAATCTGGCACTCCATACGGACTTTTTAGGGTTGCTGTTTCTTATTTTTGTGTTGCCAATTTAGGTTTTTTCAGCTTTTAGGCTTTTGCTGTTGCCAAATTTAGTATTTTCTTGTATTTTGTACCATGAGTGAGAAAAAAAAGTCGCCAAATTTCCGATTTGGGGGGGGGGGGGGTATATCAAAATAGTTCCGTTAAATTTTGTTTTAGTGTTATTTTACATTGACTTAAAGTGATAGAATAGAGAGGGGCCTCCAAAGCATTGTGGTCCTTGGGCCTCACTTTCAGTTAGTCGGGCCTTGCAGCCATGCTACAAACTAATTCTCTGCCAAATTTCATGAAAATCGGCCGAACGGTCTAGGCGCTTTGCGTGTCACAGAGATTCCGACAGACAGAGATCCGGACAGAGAGAGATCCAGACAAAGAGACTTTCAGCTTTATTATTGGTAAAGATAAAGAATAGATGAATATAGAATAGAATTACATTGGCACTTTGTAACTTGTTTACTTTCTATCTTGGCGAAAGGACAAAAACAATGTTTTACGTCTCCGCCATGTTTTTTTTCTAATCTTCTTGTTTAATGTAACTCTCAGAGTTTTAAAATGATAACCTTTATTTGGCAGATTATTTTACATTTTAACAGAGCTTTTAATGCTGTTAAGTTTGGTTAGCAAATTATTTCAATAATTCATTTTATTTTTACGTCCTTAGCTTGTTTTATTATTTTAGCTGTTTATTTTGAACTTCAATGGGAATTTAAAGTCATTTAATTGTTTAATTTATTTACTAGTAATAGTTTCGTTAATTGGGAATCTGACGAGGTCGTAAAGGAAAAATATTCCTCTTGCAGGCATTTTAAACAAAAATTTGGCGCCAAAGAATAACGATCGTAAAAATTCCCAATTGTTGAAAACTTCCCACAACGTAACATTGGATGCAATAATTATCTATACCAAAGAAGCATAGACAGTTTGATTTATGTTGAATCGATTTATCCCATGTTTTTTCAGTCTCAAAATCTCTACTTAAGCTTTTATTCTGATTTAATAATAGCTTTAAAAATAATCTTAGAAAAAGCGCCACCGTTTATTAATTGCGCTATCCAAATATATTTGAATCAGTTGATCCCTGAAAATGCTTGAGAAATAAGTTTCAAATTTAGCAAATTTTTACAAATATCAAAAGAAACCTGAATAATTATATAAAAAATCATTAAATTGTACTTAAGTAGAAATTACGTACCCATATTAACATTTTGAGATAAGTAATTCCACATGTATTCCGAAAATGCGCATGAAAATCAGCTGAACAGCTATTTTAAGTCAACAACGCATTACGAAAAATGTAATGTGTTTTTAAATGACGTCAGTTTGACAGCAGCTAAATGTTGCCAATCAAATAAAAATAATTTTCCAGATAAAACGCAGATATTTCGCATAATAGGTTGTGACTATTCGTCCGATGAAATAGCCAATCCATGAATGCCAAAAATAATCTTATGACGGAAGAAATTAGGGATAAACTGAATGTATGCCAAGTGTTAGCATACATGCGGCCGGATTTTAATATTTAAGATTTATTTATCACTAGAAAATCGCCCGTCAAGGTATGACGGGTGAAAATTTCTTCTACTCTTCTACATTTGAACGAAGCAATCGCCTGTTTGATGAATTTTTGATAGTTGAAAATGTAAACATTAACTCCAGTGGATTAAACCTAAACTCCAGTTGGTAGCGTTCATGGTTGACCATTTTTTCGTTTCTTCATTCCCCTAAATGACACAGTCTTACCAGTAAAACAGTTAAGTTATCGGATCGATTTCAGCCTTGTCATAATAAAGCCTTTCCCTGCATGTTAAACATTACCAAAACATATTATCAAATTATCATGTCGTGCCGCGAGTTTAGCGAGGAAGCATACAATTTTTATATGTACACAAAATAACAAACAGTAATAATTTATTTCAATTTTGCTTTTTGTCTGATAATCTCAAAATAAATGGATGAAGGGGGGATGTAATGGGGTCGTTTCCGAAATTTTAAAAGTATTTTTTTTTTCTGAAAGAGCATGCTTAAAAACAAAGGTTTTAACCATTTTTTAAATAATTTGAAAACATTTAATATTTTTTAACTATTATTTTAATCGATGCGCAGATTGAAATTCATTTTTTACGCTTCTGCACATGGCATCAAAAGCGATAAAATGCCATTCACTGATGTCATTAGCGCATAACGCAAATTATCATAACCTGGAAACATGGTTGACAGAAAAGCGTAAAAATTTTGTTCGGCTATGGAGTAGCGCGCCAAAGTACGTCACTTGTAACGTCATAAAGACCACGCTTTATTTTCAAAATCAAACATTTAAAAAAAAAAAAAAAAACTAACTGTCGGGAAAATAAAAGGTTTTTTTGGCTCAACATTTTTCTTTTCTTATTCTATCTATTTCAGTGACTAAAAGTAGTATTTTTGATTGAAGGAAACAACCCCATTGAGAGAAATTAGTGTGGTCGGCAAATTGCTGGCTTGAATAATTTCATTTTGGATACCATGTTGTTTTATGCTTATCCTATGCAAATAGACATTTCCCTACTCTTTATTTACGTATGCAAAGGAAAAACATTTTTCGCGCTGGCATTGGAAACAAAAAATTTCCCGCCAATGGATAAAAATCGCCAATCATCCAATTTTAGAATGGAATGAAGCAGCAAAACTCAGTTTATACGTATAACTTCTGCGTGAACAATATTACTTATAAAACTTTTACTATTATTGAGTAATTTACTTTGACATCATCATTAGAAATATAAACTTCCAAGTATAAAATGAACTAACTCTACTCGTGGCAACATATAACTGTCCATTCGAAAACACTGGACGTCGCAAACAAAGTACAATTTTTAAAAAAGGTCATCTTTGAGATTTGATTATGGTTAAGGGCAGTGCATAACTGGATGTCACTCCTTTCAACACTTTCGACCCTCTCCCCCTTTTGTCACAAATTTTGCACTTCACCATACTCCCTTTCCCTTAATCACATGTCACGCTGTTTTCCTTAAACGTTCCAAAAAAAAAAAAAAAAAGCTTGTTGTCACATTCTCCCCATTGTATGTCCCTCTTGTCATGTCTTTCCTCTCCCTTGTCACAAACTGTTACTATTTCGTAAACCCCTTAAAGCGGGACTTCATTCGTGGACAGCCCCTATTTTTTGGCAACCGTATGCAAATATACATTTCCCTACTCTTTGTTTTCGTATGCAAAGTAAAAACATTTCTCGAGCTGCAATTGGTGCCAGAAATTTGACGCCAATAGATGAAGAGCGCCCGCCAATTTAACAATTATCGAAATCTTCCCGAATGAAGTGATCCTGTAAAACTCAGATTATACGTAAAACTTCTGCATGAACAAAGCCTCTTTTAATAAGTTTAATATTATTGAGTAAGTTGCCTTGACCTCTGCCGTTAGAATTATTAAATTCCAAACAGTCAAATAAACGAATCCTACTTGCTACATTAAAAATTGTCCATTCAAAAACACTGGACGTCGCAATAAAAGTGCTATTTTTTTAAAAAAAATCGTGTTTGTGATTTGTTTACGGTTTAGGGGAAAACTGACAAATGCACTTTTCAAAATTTTTTTATCTCTCTCCCCTTTGTCGCAAAGTTTAACACTTCACCATAAACCCACCCTCCCTTAGCCACATATCACACTGTTTTTCATAGACGTTCTTATATATAAAAAAAAGCTTGATGTCTCATTCTCCCCATTGTATGTTCCTCTTGTTATTTATTTCCTCCGCCTTGTCACGAACGGTTAAAATTTAAGGAACCCCACCTTAAAGAGGGACTTGATTCGTAGCCAGTTCCTTGCAAATAGACATTTCTGTACACCTTTTTTAAGAATGCAAAAGAAAAATATTTCTCGCCCTGGCATTGGTGCCAAAATGAATAAAGTTCGCCAATTTCACAATGGAGTCGTTTCCAAAATTTTAAAAGTATTTTTTTTTCTGAAAGAGCATGATTAAAAACATGGGATCTAACCATTTTTTAAATAATTTGTTTAAGTTTAATATTTAAAAAAAAATTACTTAACTCCTTCAGACCTGGTGTCCGGTATTCCGGACATACACTTTAAACAGCTGCTAATCATTTAATAATTGATTTAATTAGTTGATTTTTTTTGTAGTTGAATCTTTACATTCTACTTATCATAATCTGTGAAGTAATTTTTCGTTTTGGGATTGACAACACTGACATATAAGGATTGAGAGATAGAGAGTGGCTAATGTTTCCAACCATGAATTTTCATCTGAAAAGCAAATTTTTTTCCTGATTTTTTTAAAAATATATAATTTTTAATTAATCGTTTCAAACGCTTATATTATTGTTACAAATTCTGTAAATAGTAATTATTGTAGTAACGTAACCTGTAAATAGTTTCCCGTAATGAATATACAACCCCTATACATTCGGCTAAAGTATACGAACCCCTATTTCTTTTTTTGTTCATTGATAAAATTTAAGAATGAAATCAGATAACGGTCTACGAATTTCGAGAAGGATTTCGAATGTTGTGGAAACTTTTCGATGTTTATAAAAGCATCCCGCATGATTAAGAGTGGAGTTTCGATTGAGAATTCGTACTGAGAGTGTATTAGCTCTGTTTATTGCGAGGCATTTCGCTGTGTTGTTTTCATATTTGGAAGTAAATACGTGTGTAACCGTTGAGTTTACGGTGTTGAGTGACATTTGCTTAATTGCTGATGATTAATTTAGCAGTTGTTAACGATTTCTTCTGTACATAGTGTAAATAAAGCTCCTGTGTTTTTAATCAAGAACTGTGTCGTCCTTTCAAGAAAGTTGGAAGTCTCGCCGGATCCGTTACATTATGTTTTATAATCGTTTGTAGAACATTTTATAATGAAGTTTGTTCGGTATTTTATCGTTTTTGTATTTGAAATATTGATTTCAAAAATAAAAGTCCGGAATATTGGACGTGCCATAACTCTTTTAATTTTTCTCCTACAAACTAAAATTTTGTCTATAAGATACCCTTTAGCATAGTACACTGTGTACCAAATATCAACATTTTTGGTCCAATATTTCACAATTCCGACTTCACAGAGCAAAATATTTAATTCGCATCTTTACTCACGTGTATTGGCAACGATATGGTTGATAGCAAGCGTAGATCACAGTTGTAATTCGCTTCTTGATTATCATAACGTGGAAACGTGGTAGAAAGATGCGTCAAAGAGCATCATTAGTGACGTCTTCAAGACCACGTCTTGTTTGAAAAATCTGACAGTTTAAAAAATTAATTAAAAGATAACTGTTGGGAAAATATAAGAATTTTCTGCGTCCTTGTTTTTTTTTTTTTTTTTTTTGCTTATTCTATCAATTTCAGTGACAAAATGTACTACTTTTGACTGAAAGAAACAACCCCATTGTCCACTGGACGTCGTAATAATGCGCCAATTTTATCAAAAGTTTCACCTTGAGATCTGTTTGTGGTGATAGCAAATGCAGGTATTATTGGGAGCTGGAACTGAAAGCCGTCCCTCACTCCGTAAAATGAGTTATTTAAATATTAAAATCGCGAAAACATAGTCAAAATGAAAATAGTTTAAATGCCCGTAGTTACCCAAAAGGCTTCAATAATAAAAACAAATGCAAGTATTTCATTTCTTTATGTTTAAGGGAGAATTGGCAACATCACAATATTATCCAGCTATTTTTTCACGCTATGTCACGCGAAAAAGCAAATAAAAATGAATTTTCACTAACTTTTAAATGCTTCTGGCTCGTTTTCTAGCCATTTTAGCGGATTGGCATTTTCGAACGGTAAACCGGGTAGAACGTGTTTTGTAGTATTTTGCACGAGCTTTCCAACCATATCAAGCACGAAGCGCTAAAATACGTATTTCATGTAGAAATAGCTATTTAAAAAAACAATTAAAACCTAATGTTTCACGCTTTCAACAATGAATTTCAACAATGGAAAAGATAAAATTAAAATTTTTGAGTTTCGCTAACTAAAAAACGCTTATAACTTTTTTCTAGTGGATTTAGGTTATTGGACCTTGGGTGCCCTGACAATTTCTTCGTTAGGAGTATTTTTTAAAGACCTTTCCAACCATATCAAATTGGAAAAAATTGGACCATCCGGTCGCGTAGAAAGAGCAATTTAGGACGAAAATGCGTTTTTTATTGATTTCTCCTTTAGTTAGCGTTCGATTTCAAAATGTTTTATTGATGACACTAAAACTCGGCAATAGCTACCGAACAAAAAAAGAATGAAGGAAATCGGTTCACAAACAGAGGAGAAATCGGTACCGAAAGAAAACGGCTTGCCTATTATTATATAAAGATGCAACCAGAACTGGAATTTTAGAGCCCTTCTTCCACTACAAAGCTGAAGGAAGCGTTTAGAAAGTTGAAGAACCATGAGTGCGGGAATTTACAAAAATTGCTTTTATATATATATATATATATATATATATATATATATATATATATATATATATATATATATATATATATATATATATATATATATATATATATATATATATATATATATATATATATATATATATATATATATATATTTGCTGTTAAAGGCGGGTATATTTAATTTCTCTCGTGTCTAACGATAGTACAGTGAAACCTGTGTAAGTTGACCACTTGCGGTGCAGTACTTTGGTGGTCAACTTAGACAGGTGGTCAACTTATAAAGGGAGTAATGTTTTCTTTTTTTTTTGTCATTTCTTGTACCATGTATTCATTTTTTGACTGATTGACACTTACTCTTTCCGTTCAACTCACTTTCATTGTTTAACATTACTTTAAAACAATAATTTAAAATGTTATTTAAATATTTTTAGAGGTTATTTTCTCAGAATGACGTATGATGTGTCATGTAAATTTAAAATTTCAGTAAATTGATCAAAAAAAAATTATTGTTTATAAAAAGTTATTTGATATTAATAGTTCCTAAAAATTCATAGCTAATCAAAAATAACAAATTTGACGCTTTTTTTTTCTCTCATATACATTTGATACATTTATAACCATGATGATCTACTTTTCAACAAAATATTGAAGTTTGGCGCACTTATTAGACACTAGTTTTGAAAATTCCATATGTGTCAGCTAATTTTCTCTGGATTTCTCCCTTTTCAATTAATTTTAATACTTCATACTTTTTATCAATCTCAAGTTAAAATAACTTTCTTTTTGAAGCCCTTTTAGGTAAAACTATAGCACAAAGAGCAAGACGCTGGACTCTCATGGTTAAAAAGGCAATTGAAAATGTCTTATTTCTTAATCCCTTGCACCAGAAATACTGCAATGCAAGTAACTTTTACTCTAGCACAATTCCAGTGTTGCAACAAAATATTGCAACTGGAAAAAAATACTTTGTACTTTTCTATTGACACATGTTTTCATTGAACAAAGAGTACAAAAGGTAATCTCACAAGTTTGGAGAATAAAAGGGTTCTTAGTAGTTTTCCAATGTGGTTAAACTTACAAGGAGGTTTAGTTATGCTGCTGTTTTTTTTTTTTTTTTAGTTGGTAAAATGCTGGTCTGACATCAAAAATATTTTTGGAAAGCTATAAAAAAATAATAATAAAATAATTTGCTAAATGAAGTTTTAAAAAATAAGCCAAGTGGTCAACTTACAAAGGGTTTTTCACAATACTCCAAACCAAATTTGGGGTACATTAGTGGTCAAGATAGACAGGTGGTCAAGATAGAAAGGTGGTCAAGTTACAGAGGTTTTCCTTCATTATACAAGATAGGATTAATTCCGTTCCTGACAAAAGCGGTCAACATAGACATGTGGTCAACTTACAAAGGTGGTCAACTTTACAGGTTTTACTGTAGTAGGACGAAGAAGATGAGTAATCGAATTCCCAAACCAAAAATCGGTTTTGATCAGCACCAAACACTTCAAAATTCTAAGTTATTTTTTTCAAAACGCTCTACAAAAAAATGTCCTCTTATGTCCTCTTAGAAATTAATATTAATTAGTCATCAATGGTCTGTAGAAAGACCTTGAAAAAGAATTAGCTGCGTAAACCTGCGAACTTTGGACCCTGAGCCCAAGCAAATCGAGAAAAATCCATTATAACATGCCTGTGTAAACAAACAAGCGAGAGAGGTTTAAAAACATTTTAAGCGCTTTTTGGCATTTTCGCTCTACTGTGCGATGGTCCGGCGGGCTAGTCCGCGCCACAGTGGGGCGAAAACGCCAAAAAGCGCTTAAAATGTTTTTAAACCTCTCTCGCTTGTTTGTTTGAACAGGCAGGTTATTAGGGAGTTTTTTTTTTTTTTTTCCGATTTGTTTGGGCTCAGTATCCAAAGTTCGTAGGTTTACGCACTAATTCCTCTTTAAGGTCTTTCTACAGACCATTGATGACTAATTAATAATAATTTCAAAGAGGACATTTTTTTTGTAAAGTCTTGTTTTGAAAAAAAATAACCTTGAACTCCAAAGTTTTCGGTGCTGATCAAAACCGATTTTGGACTTGAGAATTCAATTACTCATTTTTTTCCGTCCTATTACTACGTTGGAGAGAAATTAAATATACCCGACTTTAACAAGAAAAAAAAAACATAGACAGCTTAAAAGCGATTTTTTTAAAATTTCAGCGCTCATGGTTCTTCAACTTTCTAAAGGCTCTCTTTAGCTTCGTAGTGGACGAAGGGCTTTAAAATTCCAGTTCTGATTGCCTAAGAGGTAGGCCTGTGCAAATTTATTAATCCTCAATTGGTTGAATATAGGGAAAAAACTCACTTATAAGCGTTTTTTGGTGGTTTCGCCCCACTATGCGCCCCTGCGTTTCCAGAGGACATAGATGTCACCTAAGAGGAACATGCGCTTGCGGAGGCCGATAGATCTCAAAAGTGACCCTGTACAACAACTTCAATCAAGTGAGGACAGTAAGCAATTCGTGATTGCTCCAAAAAGAAGAAACGAGCTGGTGTGTGCATCACTTGACTTCCTTTTACTCCAATTTAATGTCATTTCCCCATTGTTGGCAGTTTTAATGTGATTCAATAGTTTACTCTCTAAATATCACCAACAGTGGCCAAATTGAAACCAGATAATAATAATAAAAAAAAAAGATCTGTGACCCACTTCCCCCAATTAACTCTAATTTGAATTCCGAAACTTTGAATTCAAATTATGTTTTTCGCAATCACGAGTTGCGACAAGACCCTACTGATTAGAGTTATTGTTTCTAGAAACGGCTCCCCCCCCCCCAAGCATGTCCCTCCTCCTGGGTGGTTACGTGTGTATAGTTGTGTGTGTGTAGGCTTAGGTGTGTGCACGTAGGCGTGTGTATGTGTGTAAAGGCGTGCGCGCGTAGGCGAGTGTGTATGCGCATGCGTGTGTAGGACATGGACGCCCCCGCCCAGCCAAAGTGGATTCCGGGGGACAGTGGTCAGGAGCAGCCGCGCCGCCGCCGGTGGACGGTGGTGCTGCAGCCCTGGTCCAAGCTGAAAAAGGAACCGGAACATCAAGGACTGTCAAGTGAGAACAATAAGCAATCGTGATTGCTCATAAAATTAAAAAATATCGCCAAATTTGTCGCCAAGCTGGCGAGAAAATAAAACACACTTGAGTATTCATCGAAATGAACCATGAATTCCCCCCAAAAAGGGGCAAAAGACTCCCTTAGAAACACCCGAATGCAACCAAAAGGGGAGACCCCCTAAGGACGGACTACTGGATCCCACTAGGAGTCTAGGTACCAAATTTCAGCTTTCTAGGACATACCGTTCTTGAGTTACGCGACATACATCCGCATATACGCACATACATAACGGACGTCACGAGAAAAGTCGTTGTAATTAACTCGGGGTCAAAATTCGGTTAATGTCAAAATGGATATTTCGAGTGTTTATACGTTCTTAGGCACTTATTCGCGTGTGATCGGGTTGGAAAAAAAAAAAAAAGAACTCAACATTAATTCGGGGATGAGCAAAATGGAAATTGAGGTCGAATTTTGAGTGAAAATCTTTTCGCGAATACAATACTTCCTTTTTTGTAAAAGGAAGTAAAAAGTAGAAAGAAAGTTAAAAAAAAAAATATTTGAGCTTGAAGTATGGATTTCTAGGTAACATATTTATGCGATCATTTTAAAACATATTTCAAGCCCAATCAAAATACATGATTATCGATCGAGCTCCATTAGCACAAAATTCCTAAATGAGGGAAATAAACAGCTATCCACTGATGGAGAAAAGTCAGGGCGTGTTCAAACAGAACTTGCTTTCGTTATGAGACTTTTAGAATTCACCGGTTTCTGTATGAAAATATTGCATTGAATAAAAATTTCAAGGTTTTTAGAAATATTTCCTTTTAAAAGCAAGGATGCCGACTATTTTACTTGTTTAAAAAAATGCTCGAAATGTATTATTGACAGGGAAAACACTGCTCAGTTAAAAACAGCAAATAAAAAAATGATAGGCAAGCCCAATTTTGCTTTGCTTTATTTTAGGAATTTTTCTGAACAACGTGACCGAATGTCCAGCTCCCCCCCCCCCAAACAGCGGACACCCAAGGTGGCCCATTCTGACTTAAACGTTTAGAATTCGCTAAAAAAGTTGAGCTCAACACTAAATGGCATAATCAATAAGACTGAAATAATATGTCTTTTGCTTTACAGATAGAAAAAAGAAGAAAAAATGAAAATTTCAAGCCATGGTAATGATTGTAATTTTTCCAGTTTTACGAAAATAGAAGAATTAAATGCAAACACCATTATTTACTTACATTAAGTGCATTTATACATAACAAAAACTTTTTTTTTATTTAAGCAAATTGCTAAATCATTTGCTTTTGTCGTTTTTATTTCCAATATAAGATTTTTTTGCTTTCCCTCCTGGCGGAGCCGCGCCGTCCCTATGTGCGACGTCGTGCGGCCCACGCCGGCGCCAGAGTCAAAAAGGCGCCGAGCTCTACCTATCAAAAATGCTCCAAAAAAAATGGGGAGAATCTCTCTTACCAAAAAATAAATAAAAAATAATAATAATAATAAATAAAACTGAACTTTTCATTAAATACAGAGCCTGATTAAGCCAAAATTATGCCCAGGCCCTGGCAAAATTTGGTGCTTTTCTCACAAGAAAATCTCCACATTTTTCAAGTGAAAGTTCCCAAAAAGTGGAAGAAAAAATTTACCCAATTTTGGTGTCCCTAAAATTGTGGTGCCCAGGTCCATGGACCTGCTGAACAGTGCGTTTACCGGGTGCTGATTATATCCAATTTTGGCGGTGAAATTACACTGCTCCATTAAAAATAGCAATCCGCTCGCTGCCTATCCAAAACGCCTTGTTGTACCCAAGTACGCTATTCAAAAGCGCAGTCTTTTACAGTGGAAACACATGATGCTAATTATTGTATACATTAGCATTTTTTTTCCTAATGTGGAGCCGTGAATGCTATTTCGGTATCTCTACAGTCATGGGCGCCCGTATGCAAAATTTTAAGGGAAGGGGGGGGGGGGGGGGCTCAGATATATTCACCATGGTTTAGCAGGATATTTTCCCCATTGAAACCGATTTCAGCACAGATTAGAGTTATGTAAATTTGACATTTTTAATAACTTATTTATTAATGGCTGAAAAAGAAATGTTTTGCATTTTTGAAAAGAAAAACGTATTAAAAGCAAGGAAGTTCTCATTTCTAAGAGGGGGGGGGGGGGGGCTTAAGCCCCACTTACTCCCCTATATGGGTGCCCTTCTCTACAGTACACAAGTCTGACTAAGCATATGAGGTGCAAGAAATTCATTCCCCATTTTGGTTTTTGAGGTTATTATGTTGTATTGTGATTTGTAAAATATGTCCTTTTTTGATTTCAAACAATTGTTCGTGGTAATTCAAACAATGCTATCATACATGGAAAAATACCGTAAGCCCGTTTGCACATATTTTACTTGTGCGTAATGTTTGAAAATTGTGGACATCAATTTTGGTTAACTTTTTAGTTCCAAAAAGTAACGACTTAACCATAATTGCTCGATTCCCTCCCCTCCTTTCTTTTTTTCTTTAACTATTTTCGTATTTAAAAAGCTATGGACAATGAATTTGTTTCAGATACCATATTCAATGCCTACTTAATGATTCCGTATTTTAGAAATATTGGTTTTACCCTAAAAGATTTCAGTTTCAGATTTTAAGGTGGAATACAATCTCTACTTCAATATAGAAATATGAGTACCCTGTTGTCATGTTTTAATAAGCATAAAAGTGTTTAATTATTCATCAATTAGAGATTAGAGAGATCTTTAGAGCGGCGTTGACTTTGATATTTAAAATATTTTTTTTAAACCAAAACGCAATATTAGCATATCAGAGGAGCTACTGAACTCGAAATATCTTCGAGATATGAAGTAAAAACATACACTGTAATCGAAAATTTAATGCACATCTTTACAGATTGCTTTTTTTTTTAATAAATTAAATGCCAAACTTTTTTCCCCACGTCATATTTGTCTAAAAAACCTCATTCCGGGTGTTTAGTATATTTTCGCCAGACGCCACTGCATAAAGGCGCTCAAAAGACATTTGCACGACGGCGCCGATCAGGCTTGGCGCGGACCTGCCTTCTGGTGCCCTGAAACACTTCTTTAACTTACGTGAAATACACCACCAGCTCAGTCATTTCCAGCCGAGGACTGCAGTTTCGTGCTTATTAGCACTCATCAGCCCGGCATAGGAAAGTGACTGAGCTGGAGATGCCTCGCGTTCAATCTTCGAGTTGAACCGAACCATTGCTTCGGTCACTCGTCTGGTCTGCTAATTCTATATTAGCTACCAGTTTGTTTCGCACTCTTGGCTTCCTTATGAGGTTTTCCATCTCCAGCTCAGTCACTTTCCTATGCCGGGCTGATGAGTGCTAATAAGCACGAAACTGCAGTCCTCGGCTGGAAATGACTGAGCTGGTGGTGTATTTCACGTATTTCTGCTTTAGCCCTGGCTAATGGGCGGTAATTTACTGAATATACTTCTTTAACTTGTTCCACTGCATTTGAAAACTTTCTACGATTAGTTCATTAAGAATCTGGATTATCTATCCCCGTCACCTTCAATATGTAATGCTCCAATCAGAAAAAACACATTTCATTTTAAATTTTAAAATTGAAAAAAAAAAAAAAAAAAAAAAAAAAACTGGTCATCAATGAGCAAATGTACTTAGTTTCGGAATTTAACAACAAATAAATAAGCTAATAAATAAAAATAATCATTAGTAATTCAAAACTGTTTAACAAATTTAATGTGTCTGTACGCTTCAAAAGTTCAATACTTCCCCTAAAACTGGGTGGAAAAAAATAAAGAAAGAAAAACAAAACTTCAGTGAAGAAAAAGAAAATTAAGAACTAAAAAGATAATTTTCTTCTATGTTTTTCCTTTCATTCAAATGACTTCAAAAATCCTATAATGTAGCTTTGCTTTTTCGCTTAATAAATTACATTTGATTCTTCACATGCATAAAGCATGAAGAAATTAAACAATGACTCGATTCTGATTCATCTCGCACATTTATCATGGAAAGAATTAATGCAGTTCGTCTCTTCACACCGCTGACAGCTGGCGGAAGTGCTCGCATTGAAAATGAAAAGCTGATACGCGTCTCAGTGTATTACGAGATTCAATTTCCGTCCTGGTTTGAAATCCGCGATTCTGATTGGTCCCGCAACTCAGGTAAAACATTCCCTTTCAGC